>NC_046288.1:67562611-67862611 GCF_004115265.2 Rhinolophus ferrumequinum | reverse complement strand
GTCCATTTTCTCACCCCCATTTTACCCTTTAATCAAATTCAATATGGCCTCTACCAGAATCACTCTATTAAAAGAGTTCTCATGAAGGGCACTTATGTCCTGTGTGGCGAAATCCAAAGTCTGTAATCTTAGGTTGTTTAACCTCTGGGAACATCTAACTCTGTTGACCTATCCTGCTTTTCTGAAATGCTTTCTTCTTTCAGTTCTGTGGGACAGTCTTAGTTTTCTCCTACCACTAGGTCTGTTATTCCACTACCTTGTGAGTGCGTATATATTCTAGTTATCATTTAAATATAGATGTTTTTCAAAGTCTGTCATTGGCTTTTTATCTCATCCTACACAACTTTCTTGGCAGTCTCAATAACTGTTATATCTTAATTATCATGGCTAAATTGATGATATCAACTTCTAACACAGCTGCCTCCTTTGAGATTTAGACTTTATATCCAAGTGTCTACTAAATATTTCTTCTTAAATTGCTAAAATTACACATATAAACTCCTCCCTTACATCCCCTTACCCCAATGCCTCAAATATCTCTTATGGTTCTTTTCTCTATGGACAGTTTCAACATTCATTCAGTCATTCAGCCATAAATTTAGATATCACATTTGATTCCATCCTCTTTTCCTCCAACAAATTCCCTCATTTCAATTAATTCTCCATCTTAGATAGCTCTATGGCTTTCAGTGTAGCCATTGTACTAGCTGGCTACTCCATCTCTTGCTTGTCTACTGTAACATTTTTGTATATTTGTTTTTTGTTTGTTTGTTTTTCTTTGCCTCCTTTCTTACCCCATTTTCAGTCAGAAAGGATATATTATGACATGGTAACAGATAATAGTGATATTTGACTGATATCAATCAATAAAGGCTCATTTTTCATCTGTACTTTTAGTCTATCTTGTATTTGTGTTACACCTGATCTGTGTAATCCTTACTTCTGAACATAACATGGTTCAGGCTCCAAGTCCTGGCATAACACCAATCCGTTGAAAGAAGGAGTGAATATATGATCATTCACTGACTCTTACGAGCTTTAGCCCAGCAGCAACACATTCCATTCTCCTCATAATTCTTTGGCCCAGGTAACTCGCTTGGCCAAAACTAACATCTAGGACAATCTTCCAATGTGCACCTTGGTTTCCAACTATTAAGTAGATCTATCTTCTTTATACACCAATGGAAGACCCACCAGAAACACAAGAGCAATAACCCAAATGCCCACTCAATCACAAGATCGAGTGTAAAATCTGGGATCTCTAGGAGACATAAGAAAACCACAAACTAATGCATGAGATATTGGCACATGCAAACTGCAGTGGTAGCATGGGCAATACAACAATTAAAATAATCCCCAAACCCTTCCTGATTTACACATGAGAAGAATGGATGGTTCAGAACAGGCAGAAGATTATAGATTTTCTGAAATCCAGCTGGGGCGGTGAGTATTTCTTTTTGTGGCCTTGATTCTGCTGTCTACATGTAGTTTGCTTATCCAATACCATTAATTTGAATCCTCCCTGAGGGCTAAGTTTAAATTATTACTTTCATCTATAAAACTTTACCCTTTACCGGTAGGATAAAGAACTGGTTGTTTCTTTGAATCCTCCAGGTCTCTCAATACATGGAATCTCTCAATTTATTTTTATTTCCATTTGCTAATTGGCTAATTCTTTTGTTTGTTTGTTTTTGTTTTGAACCCATGTCTTACCTGAATTACTTGCCAACTTTAATTGCAAGAGAAGCCCCACACACTTTTAAACTTTGATTTTTGAATTATCATAAGTCTCCAAATTTATTTTTTAGGATAATCATCAGAACCACAAATTTCTGTAGATAAGAATAGTAACATGGTTTGTACAAAGAGCATGGTGTGTCATTTTTCCATTTTTCAACACTAGTTCCCTTGCTGCTCACTGCCAAGGTTTTAAGACAACTTTACAAAGTTTGTGTCAGCACACTTGTAGAACTAACGTTTGTTCCACAGTTTTTACACAGAAATTCACACTCACAGAATCTCCCAAAATCAGGAGCATTCCAGTAAATGACAAGGGAACCAAAAGTGGTCACTTATGCCTTGGCACTGAAAGACTTCCACTAGGAAGTGGCCGACACCATTCCACTCATAGGGCATTGTCAGGGAAGGGCATCCTACAGCATGACCTAAAGGAGGAAAACCCAAAACAGTAGTGAAAAACCTCAAGGATCACAAAATCTTCTCCGGGACAGTTTTCTACATGATATCAACATGATTTCTTTCTTCCTTTTTTTTTTTTAATACAAATTTACTCTAAATAATACTTTATATACAATCATTAATTTGTAAAGGTTGCAAACACAGGCTTGTATGCCATTTTAAGCTTGATCTGATTGAAGCAGTCCACACTGACTCAAAATCCTTGATATTCTTTATGGAGCATTATGGACCAAATCCTATATCAAGTATTCACCACAAAGGTCCTCATTTAATACTCACAAACACTCTGAGAGATAGTAGCTAATATCCCTACTGTACAAGGACTTGAAAGAGATATACAAATGCCACATAGATGTCTCTTGACATAACATTTATACTAATAGAAGGGACACTACATAGCTCTTTTCTTGCAAAACGTGCTTCTATATGTCATATATATATATGAGAGGAATACTTCTAACTACTTTGTATTAACAGCTTCAAAATACTGTGTGTCTGTTCATTTAAAGTGCTTGCCACTCAAAGTAGCATTAAAATAAGATCAAGCTAGATGTTCAAATGACCCATATTATAAGAAATATTCTGAACTATTCTAGATGCAGTTGTACAAATTCAGTTTATGGTAATAACTAGTAAAATAGGAATAAACTCTAACCTACAGAATCTGGGATCTTACAATATATTGTTTATTAAAGACAAAAATCACTTGACATTTTGGTTTAATAGTGTTCTCCTAAGTTTCACTGTTACAATGTTCCCAAGATTTTCACTTAGAATCTCTGATGTCAACATTAAAATATACATTTTTATTCCCAACCATTCATTCTCTAAACTACTATAATTCCCACAATAAAAATGGCCTTAATGTAACTAGGTTTCATTGAACTTCATGTTATGTTGAGTAGAGTCCACTTGATTTCTATAAAATAAATGACTTTTATCCATTCCAATTCCTATACTATTTTGTGGGAGAAATATTTGAATTCACCAATTTTAGAGAGACATAGAATCATCCTTCAAGCAATATATGATGACATTTTGAGCACAAATATCAAGATTATTATTTTTAAAATTAAATGTTACCTGAGTGTTTAAAGTGGCTGAAGAGCACATTAATATTAAATATTATTTCTGACATTTTAAAAAGGTCAAATATGCTGCTGTTATACAAAAACTATTAGCAGAAACATCAAATTATTATAATAGTTCTAAACACTAATTTGGTTCAAAAGTTAACATTTAGAGAGTTTGGACTCAATATTTCTTCTCAATGAAAGTCAACATAATTTCCCTGCTCAAGTTTTAGCCAAAAAAATTTTACTCAACTTGAAAACACCAATTTAATATCAACGTTGGCTTTCACTCTAATTCTATGCGAACATGATAATTTTTTCTAGTTGATTAGAGTTTCCAGAGGGAAAAAAAGTCACTTCTTCAAAAACTTTTTCAACTTCAGCTAACTCTTTTACAAAGCATAATCACTAGGCATAAAAAGTAGCTGAAAAAACTGTGAGGTTGAGAGGAATGTTTGCTTCTTTGTAATTGAAAGTACAATTTCTTCACTATTCACCAGCACCTGAATAGAGGACTAGACCTTGAGCAAAAATCTGCCTTTAGCTCCTGAGAATCATCTGCCTAGTATTCAAACTCATTATACTTATGGACTTTAATAGAACAAACTATCTTTCAAATAAAAACAATAATCATGGCAACAAGACTATAGGTGGACTTTTTGCATCCCTCTCTTTTATTTTCTGTATAAATACTGAGTCAATATTTACTTTACTCTTTACCCAGGTCTTACTTCATTCTCTTCTTTTTGTAAATTTCAAGTTTTTATTTTTTTTTGCTTTTGTTCTACAAAAGGAAATTTTCAATTGTACTGTAGCACATCCTCCAGAGGACTTGATAACTGTAAGATCTTTAAAAATCTACATGTGACCAACTGAATCTCAGTACAGCTAAAGAAGATGATTGGGATATTTTATGTATGGAATCTTTGGCGATATAATAATATTCGAACAGTCTTTCTCTTATGCCTTATTTTTTCCCCTTTTATTTTCTTTCTTTAAATGCTGACATTGCTTTTTAGAAGTTTCCAGAGATTGTTGAAGTCTTGGTAGTAAAACCACTGTAGATTTTCAATATGATAATAACTATTGTACATCTATTCTTTAAAAAATAAAGGTTTTTGACTTGCTTTATATGACTTAATTCTAACAGAATACCCATAAATTAGAGATAAACTTCTTCTCCCTTATACTAAAAAGAAATTGAGCCTACATCACATATTGTTCAAATTCAAACAGCCAATAAGTACCTAAATTATATTTGAAACAGAAATCAGAAACTGCTATATCTTTAAATGTTCTTTAAAAATGATTATTTGAAAATTTCAATAACATTTTTTTCTATTCTCTTTGGATTCAAATATCAGTAAATTCAAGTATGCTATATAACAAGTACTTAGAATAATTTCACACTGGATAAAAAGAAATTTAGAATGTTTCCAAATCTTGGGACCATTCTACTAGTGAAATAAATTAGCCAAAGTATTTTATTGTCATTGCCCATGAACATAAAAAAGGCAGTTGTTCTGTCTTCCTCAGATCAGTGCAATTACTTTTATACTTTTAAGAAACTCATACAAATGGAATAGACTGTTTCATCTATGAGTTATCATATATAGATTATTTTCAAAGGGTGATGTATACAAAATAATACCAATGAAAAAACTTTATTAGTGAACATCATCTGTTTCTACTTTTTTCATTTGTCTAGTAGCACTTAGCTTTATAAATTCTTACATTCTATTTCCAGAATTGCTGCAGTCTCATCTCACTTTCTCATCTCACTATATGTCCTTTATAAAGGACATATACATATTGCATATTCTTTATTTCAGAACATCTTTTCTCTCTTTAATATGGCTCTTTCTCGGTCCCTCTAATCATTACAGAACTGCATGAATGATCTTCAGCAATTTAAGCATCATTTTTTTCATCTATGAAATGGGCAGAGTAATGATACCTAAACTACGGTGCTCAGAATAATGCTTGACACCCATTAATACTTCTAAAATAGTTCATATTATTATTGTTATTATATAAAGTTTCAGACTTGTTATTTTGACTTTGAAATCCCCCATATACTTTTGGTTTCTGACCTTTGATGTTATGAACTAAAATGCTGTATCATGGCCCAGAAGATTTACCATAAAATTGCAAGTGTCACACCAACCCCATAACTCAATTTAAAAGGAGGGCAGCCTGGGGAAAGGCAATGTGAGTCCTCTGTCAAGGGTAGTGAACTCAATCGTTAGAGCTTTGCGATTATCTGGGGGAAAATATTTTCTTAAAATTTCTCCAATCGATATGAGAATTTGTTGCACTTAAAGTTTCAACCTTTCTGAAAAAAAAGCAGGTATTCTCAGATATTCTAGGTGTGGTTCATCCACATGTATATTCCTTTGCTTTTCTATAACCAGTATTGAGCCAAATGAAAATAAATACCACTTGTTTTTCTGAGTGTACATACAGGAGCAGTCTTTCCATCATGAATTGCATATTCAAGTTTCCTGCTGTTTTCAATCCATCTGGGATTAACCAGTTTACAATACGTGGAATGAATATTACCTGTTTACAGTAAATGGAATGGATATTGTATTTGATCAAGAACAGTCCTCAGGCTTTAGAGTTCCTTCTATTTGTTGAAAATTAATGTCATTTAACCTGTGGGAGGGGAGCACAAGCTTTATTGTAGACCAGATTCCTCTAATTTATAGAGAAAGCTTTTCGAATGAAATGGAACTGCAAGCCTGGTTTTATTTGTTTTGGCTCAAAATGTTTGAGTTTTTATATCACTCCTTGCCCCAGGGACTCCACAGAATGGGTGATTTTTACAGGTCTGAAACATAAATCAATCGATATGAGAATCTCTTGGTCTGTATATGCTATTAGTATTACAATCTCTTCTCTCCTGTGACATCTTCTACAAACTCAGTTAATAAAAGGGAAACCCTTGCAGTGTTTTAAATCATGCTTATACTACAGATAAATACATACACACAATAACCTCACATTAGTCTTATTTTAATAAAACATAGGAGTGAACACTGTTTGGAGACTAACGAGCTAATAGTGTACCCTGCATAGTCTTAACTAGTGCTGTGTGTGTGTGTGTGTGTGTGTGTGTGTGTGTGTGAGATTGTTATTAATGTTGCTTTAAAGTTTATCATGGTTGAAAAGTTTTCTCAATCTGTCATATCATTACATTAATGGAAGAATCTGGGAGGATATATTATATTTAGGGAGGATGAAAGACAACAAAAAAAATGAAAAAGGAGAAGGTATGATATATATAATAAAAAGGTAAAGATACTCTTCAGATAAAGAGTAGATGACTTTATGGAAATTTACTATACAATATACAGTTTTCTCATTAAAAAAACTGACTGAAAATTGAGGTTAATCATGATATATAATACTGTTATGCATTAATGCAAAGCACTATAAAGTATTTAATGCAAATAATCAAATACTTTTGTAATTAAAAATGGATATAACATCTGGCAAAACTAAAATGTCCCTTGACTTATATATAAATGATATTTAAATAAAAACTCCATAATTATATGAGATTAGGTTAAATATCTAAAGTGACTGCATGTGGCACTGGGACTGGCACACAGTGAGTATACAATAATCATAAAGTGAATTGTAGCAGGGATAAAAATTAGAGGTAGCATATGAAAAAGACAGCAATGTTCAATACAAGTCAGAAAAGAAGTCTACTATGATTCTATTTTAACATTTATAACCGACAGAATTTACTACGAAGCGTATCTCTCAAGTTAGTTCATTAGTCATGGTGGCCAAGACATGGAAACAACTAAAGCATCCTTCGATAGATGACTGGATAAAGAAGATGCAGTACATATATACAATGGAATATTACTCAGCCATGAGAAAAGATAAAATACTGCCATTTGCAACAACATGGATGGATCTCGAGATTGTTGTACTAAAAGAGTCAGACAGAAAAAGTAAAAACCACATGATTTCACTCATATGTGGAATATAAAACTGAAAGCGACAAATGAACCAGGCAAACAAACAAACAAAACTCACAGACACAGACAACAGTTTAGTGGTTACCAAAGGGTAAGGGGAGAGTGGGAGAAGTATAGGTAATGGGGTTCAACTATACAGTGATATATTATATATAATACATATATAATATAATATATATACTATAATACATATAATAATATATATAATATTATATATATAATATATAATATATTGTGTAATATATATATTACACAATATATTATATTGTGTGTTCACCCCCCCAAAGTGACTTTGGGGGGGTGAACACACAATGCAATATATAGATGATGTTTTATAAAATAGTACATCTGAAACGTATATAATTTTATTAACCTTTATTAACCAATGTCAACTAAATAAATTTAATTAAAAAAACAAACAAATGAAAAACAGAATTAGAATATTATAGAATCTAAAAGGCTCTTCAGGACAGAAATCCAAGAGGGCAGAGTAGATAAACACTGTGCCTACTTCATTCCATGAGTAATTAAAATTATAACTAAATTGTAGAGCAATCAACCTGGAGAACCAGCTCAGGTCTAGCTGAACAGAAGTTTTATGAGAGGGAATGTGGGGAGGAAGCCACGTCAAGACTGGTAGGAGGGGCAGAGATGAAGAATGAGCTGGTTCCAAATCTCCATGTGGCGGCTGAAAAATCAGGAGGGATATCTTTGTCATGGAGGATTCTCCTTGGAGGAGCGAGTGACACCAGTTCCCACAGCAGATTCCCCAGCTCGGAATATGGTGTCGGGAACAGGAGTGTCCAAAAGATGTGGTTGTGAAAAAAAAGTGAGTATTCCGACCATTCAAGTGGACCAGAGGCTGTGGAAAACCCAGACATCCTCTTAAACAGCCTGCACACAGACTCACTCGCGCGCAGGGACTCACCTTGGGTTCTGGCAGAGGGACGGTGACTCTGGAGGCATCAGCGACATACAGGGGTTCAGACTGAGGTGTGTGGCCTTGGGGGGAGGACTGGAGGACAGTCAGCATTTCCCCTGTGTTAGGTCCTCCTCCCGGAACCGGCAGTCCAGCAGCCATCTTTCCTGTGTTGAGCCCTCCCCCACCACTGGCAATTCTGAATCTGATTGGCCTGGAAAGCCCTGCTGACTCATTGCTGAACCTGCTGAGTCACTGGGACCCCGTCCAACCCAATTCCCCCAACCCTGGAGGTACTTTCTCTGGGTGCAGCCAAAGAAAATCTATTTCATGAAAATGGAAAGAAAAAGAAAAAAAAAAGAAAAAGAAATGGTTGGGTAGCAACACTTATACAAGACAAAACTGACTTTAAAGTAAAGACTATAACAAGAGATAAAGAAGGACACCAGTAATCCCACTTGAGTGTATTTATCTGAAGAAACCCAAAATGCTACTTTGAAGGTACTTGTGCATCCGTATATTCAGTGCAGCATTGTTTACAATGGCCAAAATGTGGAGGCAGCCTGTTGTTGACGGCAAAATGAATGAAGACTAGGTGGTACACATATAATAGAATATTGCTTGGCCATGGAAGGGAATGGGTTCTTGCCATCTGCAGCAGCATGGATTGACCTGGAAGGTACTATGCTGAGTGGAGTGTCAGATACAGAAAGACATATACAGTGTGATTTCACTTACGTATGAAATCTAAAGAACAAAATAAACCAAAAACAAACTCATAGATACAGAAAACATTTTGATTATTGCCAGATGGGAAGGGGGTTTGGGAGTATGGGTGAAAAAAGGGGAAAAGATTAAGAAGTACAAATTGGTTGTTAAAAAAGTAGTTATGGGGATGTAAGGTATAGCATAAGGAATATAGTAAACAATATTTTAATAACTACGTGTGGTGTCAGATGGGTACTAGTAGCTTTGTCGGGGAGTAAGATTGGAGGGGGTTGGGGGTACGCTGAAAATAGTGAAGGGATTAAGAAGTACAAATTTGTAGTTACAAAATAGTCACGGTGATGTAAAGCATAAGGAATACAGTCAATAATATGGTAATAACTGTATAGCAGCACCAGGTGAGTACTAGACTAGTCTAAACACTATGCTTAAATTAATATAAAATATTATTGAATTCAACTGTAACTGGAAAAATTTAAAAAGTGTGTGGGGGGGAGTAAAGGGGAATAAGAGGTCTAAATTTCCATATATAAAACAATAAATCATGGGGATATAACGTACATTATAGGGAATATAGTCAAAAATATTGTGATAGCATAGTACAGTGTCAGATGGTTGCTGGACTTATCAAGGTGATCACTTCTTTAGGTATATAAATGTTGAATAATTATGGTATACTCCTGAAACTAACATAATATTATATGTTAGCTATATTTTTAATAAAAGTCTTTAAAAAAAAGAATAGTATAGAATCCTCTCCTACCCCACATCTCACAACCACACCAACAGGGCTCCAGTATAATACAGTGAATTACAGCAAAAAGAGATGTAAGACATAGACTCTTGTCTGGATAGTGGTATGTAGAGAAGCCCCAAAGCCAGGAAGGCAGATGCTGTTAAAGACACTAGAGGATTTTAAGCCTCTGGTTCCCATAGTTACAACAAATATTAAACACAGCCCAGCACCTAGCCAGATTAAAAAAAAAAAAATCTCCTATTAAAGGACCACATTTCTCAGTTCCTATTACCTGACACAACATATGCAGCTTTCAACAAATTATTACAAGGCAACACAAAACGCAAGACAAATATAGTCAGAAGAGACAAAACAATTGTCAAAACAATACTCAGATACAACACAGATGTTGAAATTATCAGACAAAGAATGCAAAATAACTATGATTAGTATGTTAAGGTCTCAAATGGGAAAAGCAGAAACATGTAAAAGAGATGGGTAATGAAAGCAGAGGGATGGACATTCTAAGGAAGAATCAAAAGAATGCTGGAAATCAAAACCACAGCAAGAAAAATAAAGAATGATTTGATGGACTCATCAGTAGATGTGACAGGACCAGGAATAAGAATTAGTGAACAGGAAGGTAGGTAAATAGAAATTTCCAAAACTGAAATGAAAAATAATAATAATATTAATAAGAAAAAAAACGCACAGAACCGAACGTGCAACAACTATCAGAAAACATAAAAATGGGTAAAATGCAATCTTTGAAATTTTGTCTTTAAAAAAATTAATAAAGTTATCAGGAAAACAAAGCAGTCAGAGGATCCAATATATGGTGATGGGTTATGGAAATGTACACTTGAAACCTATATGATTTTCCTAAAGAATGTTACCCCAATAAATTTGATAAATTAAAAAAACAGAGAAAAGAAAAATAGCAGTCAGAGCATTCCAGGAAGAATGATCAGCATGTGTGCCAAAAAACATGGAATTAGGAGAAGATATGGCACATATGGAGAAGAATTTAAAGTTTAATGTGACTATAGCATAGAATATGTGGGAAGAGCAGAAAATGATTAAAAAAAAAATCAGCTTGTAAACAGTTCCACAGACCACATTCTTAAGTTTAGACTTAAATCTGTGGCATTACTAAAATAGTACAGGTCTTTCAGCAGAGGAGCGACATGGATTGATTTAAGTTTTTTGATAACAAACCTGGGAGGCAACTGAGCTGTGGTAGAAAATAGAATAATCTGAGTATGAGTTTATTATAGATTTTTAATGTTTTTCCCCATAGGGAGAAGAATGAATCAAGATATAGGAAAATCAAGGAAACCCTATTGTTTTCCATCTCATGTACTCTCTGTGCCCACGACCCCTTTAAGTGCGAAGACCTTCAGAGCTGAGCATAGTGTCCTGGGTCGGCATCAGCCTGCCAGTCAACCCTTCAAATGTGAGGATGCAGCTTGGAATTCATGCACACTTGTGTATTATTCACGGGGGAGGGGATTCTCAGCTTTTATAAGATTATCCAAAGATTTTGTGGTAAAAAAGAAGATTAGTGGAAAACATCATGTAGTGTCACTTTCATTCTAAAATATAACAAACAAACCATAAAAGCTGTTTTCTATTACTGTGATTGTAGTTTTAACTATATGCGTTATTACTGTTCACTCACAGAAATTCATCCCAATATCACTGCCATGATCTCTCCAAATAGATTTAATCATTTTCTTGGCTGGGCTAAATCTTTCTATAGACTTCATTCTATTCTTCTGTGTATCACACTGCACTAGAACATAAACCTATCTTCCCAATTAAAATAAAAAGAACGTGAGCACATTCTCAGAACCTATCATGGCATATTAGCAAAAAGTTGAACCTTAAATTGTTGGTTGAAAATTATAATTATAAATGTATTTAAATAATTTTGGGAAACTAGTTATTTTAGCTATTATTATAGTTTTTGTTTGATTATAAGCTGTCTGATATTTAATCTGATTAAAAATATTGAGCATTGATAAAAGTACCAGATACTTGATAGGCACACAAATAACACAGAAGCAGGACTAAAGTAATTATGCAATGTTCTCTACAGGTGTTAGCATCTAAAAGAAGGGGATAGGGAGTATGGCTATATCTTTTTATGCTTATTTTGTCCATCAGCATACATTTGACAGAATAATTCCTCTGATGTGATATATTAATATATCTAATTTCTAGCATTCTAGCTGTGACTCCATTATTTTTCTTCCATTCAAAAAACCATATCAGAATGCAAATGAAAAAGTTTGAGGTTATTATAGGGATAACGCCATTTCTGACCTAATTTATATTGTTAACTTTAAATCACTAGAGAAATTTAGAAGTTTAATTATTACCGGTAACAAATTAAATACAAAACTGTAAAGCTAAAGATGACACACAAGCATCACACCATTCTTGAAAGTCTCTATATTAGAGTACTTTCTGTTTAATACTAGAAGGACGGTAAGTAGTATAAACAGTAATTATAATTAGAGCACAATTTCATTATTTGTTACAAGGATGATAACAAATCCTTTCAACCACATAGGGTTATTTTATTAAATGAAATAATTAATATATAATGCCTTTCAATGTACTTGGTATACCATGAGAGATTAATAAAAATGTACCATTATAACTAATTGCTATTACGAACAGTAACACATATGTTACAAAGTGCTTTTACATGCAGTATTGCAACTGAGAGGGATAAGTAAGGAATGGTTTTTTATACTCGATTTACTTGCAAGGAAACGAAAAATTAGAAAAAAACATTGTTGGAGTTGTTTATCTCTTCTGTGTAGAGACAGCATAGAATGGGGACGCATTCTCAAGTTGGATTATCTGGGTGTCCCAATTTTGCCACTTTGTGCCCTTGACTACTTTAAATAATTTCTTTATTCCCTGTGTTTCTTAATTAAATGAGTTATGCTAATAAAGTCGTTTTGAAAGTCCCTAACGGTAGTAAGTAATTCCTATGTATTTGTTAAATAAATAAAATATACAAATTGGTAATTTTGGGCATTTTTATTGAGAAACCAATCACTTCTTGCCTATACTTGTTCCTGAATCTGCGTCCTCCAAATTGTCCTAGAAAAAGACTGCCTCATTTTAATAGCTAAGGATCTGTCTTCTCTCACCTGAAACTGCAGTGAACCTTTTTGTTAAAATCTCAGAGGTGTAGCTTGAAAGTAGCACAAGTCAAGGACAGGCTTCCAGGAGAGGCACACAGGAGTCATACACATCCAAAAGACCACATTCCCAGGCAATTTGTCTGGTTTCTGAGCTACCCAGAGAATCAAGGTGATCTATACCGCATCCTCTCTTTCCAGGAAATGCACAATCGCTCTCTTCCCAATATAGAATCAATTACCTGGATTCCACAGAAAAAGTTTCTCATAGTCTAGGATCTTTGCACAATGTCATTAAAATCTAAATTATGAATTATTGTTTTTAATTTTCTTAATGGGAGTCACTACGGACGTTATTCAGAATCACCACTCTCACCTTAATATCCAAGGAGATAGAAGGATTAGACCTGTTTCTGAATGCAACTCATAATCATTCCTCTCAATATTATTTATTGTCCCAAATTGACTATTAAGATAGATTATTGATATAGTCACTAGCAGGCCCACATTATTTTGTCAAAAATTATTTTTCTGACAAACTTAGACATTCAGAATAGAGTTGGGGCCAGGAAAGAAGGACATTGCAAACATCTCTTTTTGATGATTAAGAGGAAAGAAAAATGATGGCGCCAGTGTCAGAGTGCTGAGAATATAAGCACAGTGGCTCCAGGAGTTTGGTAGTTCTACTCAGCTCCATCAACATCAATCACTTTGACTAATTTAGTAGGATAACTCCAAATTGTTATGTTATTTTTATGATTTGTTTCAACAAAATTATATCATAATTGTCCAAAAGAATGCCCTATAACCTGTAAATATTTATATTATCATAATAATTAAATGAGAATATGGTAGTAGGCAATGTCTATTTCTAATAGAAAACGATAAAGATACAAGATAAATCTCTATTATTTACTTTAAAATGTGATTACACTGTACTATTCCTAAGTTTTAAATAAAAAAAAAATAAAGTGTGTCTTCTCTACATAGACAAGCAATAATTCTTGTGTTATGATGACGCTATGAGCTGAAGTCAGTTATCTTTTCACTGTACAATTCGTACAAACATACCAAAGCCTCTCCAAATGGTATGAAATAGTTACTTTATTACAGAAGAATGAGTTACTTTACTTTGCATTTTCTTAACTGCAATGAAGTTATTCAGAACCATTAAGTAAAGTAAGGAAGGCAGATTAAATATACTATTAAAGCTTGAAAGGATGTGCTAATGTTGATATCTGTCCTTCACCACGGTCAAATTGCATGATTTTAAAAATAGAGTGACAATTTGCATGGGATTAGTGAGCCAAGCCCAGTTTCCTGGATAGGATCCAGATTAGATCATTATATTCTTTTTCCTTATGTCCCCATAGTCATTTTAATTGAATAGTATTATATCTCATCTACTTATCTTATTTTTGTTTTATTTTCTATTCATCCGGCTATCAAATGTAAGAAGACTCTGTTAACCTTTAGTTCATCTTGGTTTTATTCTGTGTAGCCAGGGATTTATCTGGTCAAATGGGGGTTACATTTATTAATAGTATTATGAATTTTAGGCTCAAGTATTACACACTGAAAAAGCAATTAAAGGGACAAGGAAATATTTTTGATGAAAAAGGCGATAACAAAACCTGCTGAGAAATTTTTTATCCAGCACTGTAGTGGACACAGGAAGAAATTTTATTAAATAAGAACTGAGATTACAACTCAGGAAAAACAATTCAAACTTTATAATTGGTTGTTAATTATGTCATTCATTACACTAGGACTCTAAATAAGTCCATCAATTTATTTTTGTTATTTGCGTAATGATAGCAAGAAGGTATTCTAGACAGTGAATCTGGAATCATTCTTGCAATTCTGGTATGAAAGAGTAACCTTTTCTTCAGTCTTCTGCTTATAACTTCACCAGAGGCCTGCTGTAATCACCTCGATACCCATCTCCTATTGAGTCTTATTGCTGCACAATATAATAGGAAGTAACAACTGAACAATCTATGAGCTAATTAGAGTTCTGAAGAGCTCAGCTAATACTCATAATTCCCTTTGTCACTTGGAATCACACTTACCTCTGGGCCCAAAGGTTGAAGATTCACATTTTGCTTATTCATATTTGCTGATTCATATTTTGCTTATTGTCACAGTAACAGAACTTAACGTGTTCTGCTTCATTTAAATTTTTATTTTCTCTGCATAAAAAATGTTAAAACAATTTCAAAGAAATAGAAAAGAATTTAAATATGCAAATGCCAGTGTTCCCTCTTTTGCTACATGATGTCTAATTCTCAATAGGAGATGTAAACATCACTGTTAGACATAGCAACTCAAACATATTTAGCACTTAAATCTTACTACCAGTTCATTTAAAGTGTGTACTATTTTTCTTTTTTAATACAGATAATTTGTAAATTATCACTAATGCTTTGATAAAATGATTATCACAAGTACTCAGATTCTGACACTTTAAATAAAGAGAAAGACAACACCAGGGATCAATGGAAGAAAAGAGAGGAGTCAGTTCTCAGTTCCTGTGTGTTTCAGTACCTTCTTTTGATGATCTTTTTCCTTCTTTGGGTATCACTGCCATCATGGACTGTGGAAATAGCCGCGTAGGCAAAGGAAATAGCTACAGAATTGGGCCATATTATTTATTAACCTTCATCACAACCTGAAATATAACTTCTCTGTTAGTATAAATTAAACTCCTCCAAGTTTTGGTGGAATATTAAAGCTGTTGGTGACACAGGGACATAAACCAAATAAATGATTGCTTGAAATCTCTATCCTCTTTTATTGTTGCCACTCACCACTTCCAATATATCTTTTGCTTTCCTATCAATTTGTAACTAGATTTCAAGAAAATCTTTCTAGAAATACTCCCTCTCTTATTCGTCCAACTTCAAAAGGAAAAAAAATACCATGAAAATGCATATTTATCTTCTTTACCTGCCTTTAACTTTTACGAGTAATTGTAATATTCTCTCTATATGTGCGTTTAGTGTTAAACAATTTTCTCTCTCTCTGTTCATGTGTCTGTTTATACAATCAGTATAGTTCTCAGGTAAAAGATTTGGCCTCTTGATTCAGGTATATCTTGATGCTATCCTCGTTTCCTACCATTGACTTCTTTGAAAGCATCAGTTTCCCTTAAAACAATAATTATAATAGCACCTACCTCACCGGAATGCTCTGATGATGAAATAAAATAGTGCATGTTCAGCACAGCTCAACCTCCTCCTGGAGTAAATATTGTATAAGGATTATACTCATAGTTCATAGTTATGATTGATAATATTGTTTTTGATATTGAGTTCCTTCAAGATGATAAATAGCCCAATGATTATGCTATCTGTTAAAATTTTGTGATGAAATTTAATTTAAAAAAATAATTGTTCATTTTATGATTTCATTATTACAAAACTGTATGTAAAAAATATAGAATCAATACTACTAAAATAAGTGTCAAATGGCTAAAAAGGAAATATCTGACTTGTCTTTAAACAGGCTATAATTTAGTGATGAATGGATTTATATGTAAACACACAAAAAAACCCAAATAATATTAGAAATAAAAGCAAGTAACAAGAAGTCATTAAAGGAGGAGTCCTCTCGAAATGAATTTGAATACTGTTCTCAATTAGAGGCTTTATACTCATTCTATGGTTCTATCCACACAGACAGAAACACTTAGAAACTGATACAAGGCTTATTTTCAACATACAGTTGGTGAATTTTGTTGGTTTTGTATCTCTTATTATTGGGCATAGGATTAAAGATTTTGGCCTATCTATATTAGTTTGTGTGGGGCTTAGATGAAATATTCTTTTATTTAGTTTTGGTCTGTTTTATTGAAAGGTCACAGAGGACAGGATTGAGCAACCCACTGCAGTTTCTAAACTTGAAAGTAAGCTACCTGAATTAGGCGTCTTGCTCCCCTCTCTGAAACTCCTTCAGGGTAAAACTCAGTGAGGTAACTAGAAGTTCATTTTCCTGATAATGGCTCTGATATAGGGTGCACATTGTGCATCACAATGAATCCAGTGTTTAATCATTTACCTTTGGTTTCTGTGTGGGTGTTGAACCTAGACTAATATCTCGAATAGTGCAGCGAGTTCAGAACATAAATGTGGGTTAAGTTCTTACTTTGTTCTAAACTCTTTCATAAATTACCAAGAGTAAAAAGATAAATAAGACCTCTGGCCTAATTTGAAGTCAAGACTTTACCACACATCTTTATATTTAACCAGTTCTGTGGTCATTGAAGAATTAATGTCTATAAGTCATCGTAGACGGTCAGCAGGGTATAAGAATAAATGATCCAAAATGCAGACTCTTTCATGATACTATATCAATGTTCAGTTTTAAACAATGGAGCAGTAATTAAAACCAGTGGAGTTCACTATTGCCATTTAAAACACTAAACAGGTGTTAGAAATGTGTGACTCATTTGTATAAAATGGTCTAGGGTTCAAATTAAAGAATTATAGCAATTTCCAGTTTGAAGGAATCTTAGAAATTGTGAGGGCCCACCCTATTCCTATTCTAAGTGTAAAGTGGTGAAAAAGAGCTTAGGTTTTAGAGCCAACCAGACCAGGTTGAAACCCCTGCTCAAACTCTTAGCATCTAACCTTAAAACAGTGCCTCCTTTTTCACTTTTACATTTGTAAAATGGAGGAAGTCTCTACCTCACAAATTGGTTTCCTTGTTTAATTTAATATATATATGACAGTGATTCATATGTACTAAAAACTCAATAAAACTCGGATATTGTGAAAATTATAAGGATCATCTCCTTTATTGCCATGTATGGCAAAATTTTTCCATGAAAGACCAGATTATCAATATTTTAGGCTTTGCACAGCATGTGACTTTCTCCTAAATATTCAAATATGACACTGCCATGTGAGAGCAGCCATAAAGAAACATATGATAAAGACGAGTGGCTGTTTTACAATAAACTTTATTTATAAACACTGAAATTTGAATTTTACACAACTTCATGTGTCACAAAATATTATTCTTCTAGTGATATGTTTCAACATTTTAAAATGGGAAAACCATTGCTAGAGTGTAGGCTGTACAAAAGTAGACAGCAGGCTAGATATGCCCTGTAATTCTCTGACTCTTGTTATTATTTCAGATAGTCCTCTTGTGCTACTTGGATGTGCTCACCCCTGCCTATATAATGGGGATCACAGGGTCTCCTTATCTGATGCAATGGTGTTGCGATATTCTAAAGAAGAAATGTTGAATAACTGGTTAATTGTAAACAAATAAAGATGTTGATTGGATGCAATTGAAAAATTACAAAAAAATATAACCAGGAAGTCTCACATTAAAATATAACTGTACTCTTCTCATTTTTAACAATTTATACACTTATAATTAGCATAATAGAAGGGTGCCTTTCTCATTGGACTGTAAACCCTAAAGGAAGGGACCCTGCCTGTTCTATTTACCCTGATTTTAGTATCCATCTAAGTGATTGATACATTGTAGGCTGTCAATACTATTAACTGAATTAATGAATGGATAGAAATAAAAGAATGCACAAACATTATTTAATTCTATCTGCTCCTCTTTCTAAGAATTTATACTTAACTAGATTGAAATAAATGGAAGAAAATTTGAGTTACAAACTAATGGATCGCTGTTGAAAGAATAACTATTTTTCCTGTCTAGATCATGTGTTGATATATCTACTGAATCTGACCTGAGTAATGACTCTATTATAAATTGCTTAGAATCCCACTAAGCAGGTTCTTCACTTTCTACTTTCCATTTCAAACACTTCTATTTAATATGATCATTTTAATTGATCTAAGTTTATTGTTAAATACCAGCAAATACTCTTGAATGCTGACATTTTTCAATCTATATTTTACAATAAATGTGACCTCATGAAAACGTTTTTGTAATCTGACAAGTTATAATTAGACAAAGTCAGTAGATAATATACAGTTGTGTTTTTTTGAGATATCTTAGGAAGAAAATTAATAGGCTTTATTATTACTTTTTAAAAAGCTTTCCTCCTCTCTTCCCTCTTCCTCCCATTTTTACCAATTCTCTAACTGATATCTTGACTTATCAGTTCTACATTTCTTTCAGCAACTGTTTTCCTAAAGATTAAGTTTATAAATGTTCTTCTAACATTTTTCAGTTTCTATCTTCTAATAGATCGTCTTTATTGTCTATATATCTGAGATATTGTTGACAGATTCTCACTCTTATTAAACCATCCATGTTCCTGAAGCCTTAGGTAGCAACCGCAGAAATGGTCTGCTCCAAAAAATGGAAAATGAGATTTCAAACTTTCTGTTAAATCTGACAGAGAGAGAAAAGTTTATTTTCATTTGTAGGCCTCAGAATCATCTGGAATTCCCCTGTAGATATACAACAGAAAAGTGATTTTGCGCTTCCACCAATGTAATCCCCAGAGTTCCTCATAGGACCAGTAAAGAGCTTGGAGGGTATGAGATCACTTCCTATATCTTTTTAACGTCCTTATGTTTTCCCACTAGATTCATCATTCTTATCTAAGAAGAAAGGAGGATTCTTATGTTTCATGCTTTTACTCTACCACAGTGTTCTCAAGGGAGTAATGTGTGGGAATATGGGCTCCAGAGTGTCTTTAAATTTTCCAGCAAGTACAATCAACACACCCAATGGAAGGAATACCATATTCTGCTACACCCGAGGTTAGGCAGGTGGCATGTTGCCATTTGCTTAACATGTTAGTGAGTGCAAAGTACTTTATTTTATGTCATTTGTTATGGTACGTAATACATTTCCGCCATTTTGCCTTCAGTTGAAAGGCACTATTATATTTAAATCTTGGATTCTATAATTTGAACTTTATGAACTTCAGACTAAATTTCTAATTAATCTAGATACCAGTTTCCAGAATTTTGGTTTAATAATAGTATTATGCCCATTGACATTGCATAACCATGGAGGCACTCGTATATACAAAAGCACTCTGACAGATAAACTGGTATACATTATCAAATGTTTAAATCAGTCTCATAGGTCAATGTTTGCTCTAGGATGAAGTTATAATTACAAAATATCAGCCAAAGGATAAAACTGACATGACTAACAAAGTCTCTATAAGAGAATTACAGAGAACAAAAGGATTGTGGTTTACACTTTACTTAGCATAGTAAATTGAGAGAAAATGAACTCTTTTTAGGTCAAATGGTCCATATTCAAAGAAACCCATTAAACAAAATATACTTCAATTTTTTAAATTAATCTATATTTCCAATATCAAATATTTTTTTCATTAACCCTTTGAAATTATATTAATATTTCTCCTGTATGGTTTAATTAAAATTAACTAAATTGCAAACTTGCTTTTAGAAAATTTACATTCTCAATGGCACATATTTATTTGAACGTTCTGTCATTCAACGTCAGTTGCCTGCCTTTATAATCTTTACATAGAGGATCAGAATATTTATATTCTCCAATGTGCCCCTATAGTCTGGTATTTCCTCTGACACCATTTATTGGTTTTACTGATCTCTCTCTCTCCTCTCTCTCTCTCTCTCTCTCTCCTCTCTCTCTCTCTCCTCTCTCTCTCTCTCTCTCTCTCTCTGTCTCTCTCTCTCTCACACACACACCACGCACACACACACACACCCCACACTCAAATCCTTCCACACACAATTTACCCACTGTCACCTCTTCTTTGTCATTTATTTCTAGCTTGAATATTTTACTATTTATCTGACATGCATAGTTCTATTGTTGAAAAAGCAATAGTAGAAGTTGATTGTTACTGATGTCGTTGTAGTTTTATTTTCTTTAATGGCTTTGATGCAAAAAAATGCCTTATAATTATTGGGGACCTAATAATTATGTTCCCCTAATTGTGTTTGTGTACAGTGAAAACTGAGGTGATCAGCAGAATGAAATAAGGCTAAAACTAGTGTAAAACCATAGGTGAAGAGATATTATAGCACAATGAAGGTGAAAAATGCAGAATCCATGTTTTATGTTCCCAAAAACAAGTAGCAAAAAAAGGAAGAAATATGCTTGTCACTAATTCCTTCTTAATCAAAACTGAACAAATCTATGTACTATGTTGTTCAATGTAGTTCTTGGCTCATTATAAGCATTCTAGTAGATAGCTAATCTCCAATTACATAATCAAAATACCTACTCTTTGAAAAACTCATTAAGTTTTCTTCATTGCTAACATACTTAGTTGCGATAAATTACCCCATATTTTTTATAAGTGGCTTCCATTTCTCAGAAAAGTTTGAAAAGTTTCTTCATCTTCTGTGCTGAAACCAACACAGAACAGCACATAGAAATTCCCATTTAAGGATATTTTGTGTTTAGAGATGTGAAGCTATAATAGTATACACAGAATGTCGATGGTTTATATGTATGTCTAATTGCAGGTTTCAGAAATTAACTTGAAAAAAATAGATAAAGATGGAAATTTCTAGAAGAATTCAGAAATCTTTCACAAAGTTCTGGAAGTCTAGCCAAGACTAAGGATAGATTGGCACAGGGAAGCAGATGTGTTACTTTCCTCTCTTTGTCTTGGTTTCTCTTGTCTCCTGCTCATCCTCTATCTCTGCAAACTGTCTCCCTCTGCTTTGTTGCACATAGAACTTGCTCAGGAGAGCTCTTTCGCTCTCTATCCCCTCCCCCCCTTCTTGTCTCTTTTCTCTACCACTTTTCATTCCAAATACCTGTGTATCAAGTGGTGATTGTCCCAACTTGGACTAGGTCACCATATGTAGCCCAGTAAATTGTGACAAAAGAAGTAGGCAGGATTATTTTGTTCACAATGGTTGTGGGAGGCATTAGTATTGATAAGGAAAGGGAGGCAAAAAGAGGGCTCTAAAAGAACTGGCTGAGCTCTGCAGCCAGGTCAAATGTACTTACTATAGGTGAGGTGTGCTTCATTCCATTTAGGATTTACACATCCAAGCTGCCCTTGAATTCAGCATTTTCACTTTCAAGTAAAGAAGTCTATAATGGGCACAAGATTACTCTATGCCCCATTAGAAGTTGTTTATACTGAGACGATATCTCAGCAAACATCACTCTTTGTGAAAAGTTGCTTATGGAGAAGATTGAGAGACTGATTATAGTCTAAAGTTCAATATACATTCAAATATACAGAGCTTCTCTTCCATGGACAGGTGATCATTATATAAATGCAGGGGGAAAAAAAAGAAGTGATTTAAAAAGTAAAAGTGTGTAACTCTGGGTCAAATATTTAAGAAGTTAAAAAGGGTAAAACATGAAAATGACTCTCACCTCTGGCAACATATTGCACATCCCCTACATAGAAAATTTTGAGACCTAACAAAAGTTGTTTGACACCTTAATCAAAAGTACTCATTTAAAAGTAAGTGGAGACTATTTTTGTGATTTATAGTGATTGGAAAATGGGAAGTTTCCACAGGAAACATAATAGGTGATGAAAAAAAATTGTACACAAATATCCATTACCCCCTCTTTCATTTGGTTATGGATCCCACCTGAGATTTAGTTGGTTATAGCTATTCAGCTAGAAAAGCATATCCCATATTCCTTTGCAACCTAGTATAGCCATAATTTAGCTTAAGCAATAGGAGCTGAAATGAAACATGTAATTTGCAGATTGCCCTCTACTTCAAATTCCCTCCTTCCTGAAAGCAGAGCTCTGATGAGATTTGAAGCAGCTGCTTTGGACCCAGAAAATGTAAACTCTGAGCTAAGAAGTCACAGCAACCCTAATTCCTCTCTATCTTCTACATAGTTCTGTACCGCAATTGTATTTAAGCCACTGCATGTTGACTTCTCTTTGCAATAATAAAAGATAGGATTAAAAAAAAAAAACATTTAACTTATTTATTTTTAATTACAGTTGACAGTCAATATTATTTTATATTAGTTTCAGGTGTACAGCATAGTGGTGGGACCTTTATATAATTTAGAAAGTGATCCCCCTGGGTAAGTCTCATACCCACCTGGCACTATACATAGTTATTACATTATTATTAACTATATTCTCTATGCTGTATTTTATACCCCCATGACTTTTGTAACTGCCAAAACTGTACTTAATTTCCTTCACCTTTCTCGCCCAGCCTCCTAAAGGTCCTCCCATTGACAACGATCAGTTTGTTCTCTGTATCTATGAGTCTGTTTTCTGTTTTGTTTGTTCTTTTATTTTCCTCCCTGAAAGCAGAGCTATGATGAGATTTGGAGCAGCTGCTTTTGACCCAGAGCTAAGAAATCACAGCAACCCAAATGCCTCTGTTCTACTTAGTTCTGGGCTATTTCTTGCCATAGAAATGCACCTAATTCTATTTAACCCACTGCATGTTGACTCCCTTTGTGATAACAAGTGATAGCATTTAATTTAACAAACTTATTTTACAAGGAATGAATTTGTTACCGTTTAAGACAGGAGTATAGCTTGTTCAATGAAAAGTTGGAAGGTATATTTTGTTTACAACAGAGTCCAGGCAGTAAAATAGAAAAGGAAGTTGGACATACTATTTTGAAGAAAAGTACAAATATATAAGTAAAGGAGAGAACAGGTGACAGATCTTGGATTTTAGGGGGTAGGTAGGAAAGGAGCACACAGAATAGAAACAGCGGATTTATTAGTTCAACCATTTGGGCTTAAACATTAAGTTTCATCTCCACATTTGCAGGTATTATCTCCCATCTTAAAATAGTGATATAATCAGCAGCAGATGCCATTCATCACACCTCTGTCCATTTCAAAGCCTAAACCGGGGTAACGGTCCAAATGAGGATTTGAGGAGCCAGCACTTGATAAGATCAACCAGATTTTGATATCTATATCAATTTCCCTCAAATTAGTTTCAATTCTCAGGTAACAGTTTTGGAATCTTTTTATTATGGTTTACACAAAACCACTATACAGGCATGAAAGGGTAAGTAGAAGTTTATTTATGCTGAGGTCTTAGAGATAAATAAGTACATTTGAATACAGGCTATACAAGCCAAGAAGGCTGAGAGAATGGAAACAGAGAAGAAAATGGCATAAACAAAACTCAAAAGTGTAACAGGCATCTGTAGGAATACTTTGTGATTCAGGTGGACAAGAACTCGGAAACTGTAACAGAGAGTATTAAGGCTAAATTATAAAATGTTAGAGAACCGATAGACTAAATGCTTTATTTTAGAGGAAACTGAGAGCAAAGGATTGGAATTTACGTGGTTAAGGTCACACAATAAAATAGAGTCAGAATTAATATTAGAATCCATGGCTGCTTGGTTTCCTGACCCAGGATTTCTGTAGAATGAGCATAGGTTTGCATGTGTATGAGAGCGTGTTGGGAAGGGAAGCATGTGTACCTCAGTGTGTAGTGTCAAGTACTTATTTAGGACAAGAAACGTTTAGACAAAAACAAAATATTATGCTTTTTAATTTTATTGGACTATTGCTTTCCACAATAACTCTTTAAATAATTTAATATTTTTCAAGCACTACAAAAATAAGGTGATATCTGTAAAAGTCATGTTATCTTTTTTTCATTGACAAATAAAATATTTAGTAAAGAAATAGGTCTGGAAAGATGAAAATATTTCCTCAGTTTTAAGTAACAGGTTGGTGTCAGTTTTGAGACCAGACACTTGGTTTAACTCTGTTGCTAAAATTATATCTTCTGGCTCAGTGTCTGCTAAAGAGCTCCAAAGAAAGATTTATTTTGGTTTCTAAGTGTAAGTGTATGCAATGTATATGACTAAGGAGTGAATGGGGAGGTGGTATAAACTTATAGAACTACTGTCATGGGACGTAACATAATTCTATTTCTACTTGTTCTTCTAATACATGACTTTTAATATTTTTGCTTACGAAATGATATTAACTCTATAATAACTTTAAAATTGGCTTAGTTTTTAACTACATAGCAAGACTAACTCTTCCTGCTTTCAGTAAAGGCAGCAGAATTTATTTTAATGCAGTCAGCAGCTAGTCAGTGCTTTCTCTTTCCAACACATACATTTTACATGGCTTGTCAACGTGTTTCTTTTCCAAGGGATAACCACCTATAAAGGCACAAAGGCACAATACTGGAGAAGGTTGCAGAGTATATTCTTTCTTTTCTTTTCCTTTCCTTTCCTTTCCTTTCCTTTCCTTTCTTTCCTTTCCTTTTCCTTTCCTTTCCTTTCCTTTCCTTTCCTTTCCTTTCCTCTCCTTTCCTTTCCTTCCTTTCTTTCCCTTTCTTACTTTTCCTCTCTCCCTTTCTGCCTTCCCTCCTTTTTTCTCTCCTCCTCCTCCCTCCTCCTCCTCCTCCCTCCTCCTCCTCCTCCTCCTCCCCTCCTCCTCCTCCTCCTCCTCCTCCTTCTCTCTCTCTCTCTCTCTCTCTCTCTCTCTCTCTCTCTCTCTCTCTCTCTCTCTCTCTCTGTCTTACACAGCAAATAGGGACTAGACATACAGCAGAGTAAACAAATAAAAATAAAAACGAAGCATTTTGCCTTAAATGGGACTTTCCTAGAGATTCAGTGAAACCTACAGAGACATCATAATCACAAGGAGGCAGCCAAGACTCCAAGGGAAGAAAGACATTCACAGTTTAAAATTTTCCCCAAGAAAGTGTCTGCCTGAAAGTCAGTATTAAAACACTCCTTGATACCACTCCAAATCAAATCTTGCCCTGTTATTGACTCCGAGTTTTGCTTACTTCTGCCGTCTGCCTCGACAATCAGTTTCCTCCTAGAGAAACACAATAAATGTCTTGGGCAGAATTCAGCAAAGTAATCAAGAGACGTTCCAAACCACCAATGGACTGTTTTTTTTTTTTGTTTGTTTGTTTTTCCTGAAGCATAGACAAATCAAATGGCAGCTCACTGAAAGACTCTATGGTTCTAGACTGTTACAACATTTATATTCCAGTGTCTTGTGACCCCTTACTTCTTAGAGATGTTTTTTGAAAATAGAGAATATTTTATTTGACTCTTGATAAATGTGAGGTTCATAAGTGATTGATCTAACAGCAATAGTTCATTTAGAATAATCCCCAAATGTGGTACTATTGTAGGTTGACAATATTTGGAGCACTAACTCACTAGAAACAATGGGATCTCACTTTGTTCCACGTTGTATGCGTAAGTGATCTTTACTGTGTCTTCTGTACACTTTCAAATCAGAAATAGGAGGAGCTCCTTTGTATGCTGAAGTACCACATGGTAGACACAGCAAAAGAAGGTTTTAATTGCACTTCAGCAGCTCGGCAGGAGAAACGGGTTTTTCAATAAATATCATCCCTTAACAGTATAGCTCATTAATGACTTTTATTACTTTCTGTAAGTGTGCCAAATCCCTCATGGAGCTCAATTACATTTCAGAATAAAAAGCACAATACATGGAAACACTGAAAATCTTATAAAAGACAAGCCTTTTCTTTTACCCTTTTTATCGCTCCCACTGAGACACTTAAGAATATAAGAACTATAATGTCTCTGGTTTCATGCACCGACACATGATGTAATGTAAAATAGAAAGTGATTGAGAGCAGTTAAATGCAGTTACTAGATCCTGAAAATGTTCTAAACAAAAAGTTAAAAAAAAAAAAGGAAAATCAGTCTCTGAATTTAACCCTTTGTTTGTATAGGAAGGAAGGGATCCTTGTAAAATGACTTTTAGTTTTCTACTTCCTCTGAAGAGAACAGTATTGGGTAACCAGTTCTCCTTCAGCTGGCATCAGCACAATAAACTTACAATGTAAGCAAATCAACAGAATCCATTACTTGTCATTGAATATGGAGAAAATATTTTCTCCATGGAGAAAACGTTAAACAATATGTGTCTGGTGTTACTTATCCCTGTTTTCTGTGGCATTTTTTCTCCTCATTTTGTAAGCACTTGAGGCACAACAATTGTGTGTATTATTGGATTTATCTACCCAAGAATGCTATGGGTTTATAAGACATATTAAAAACAATAATCAGAAGAACCCAGAAGAAAAATTTCACTTTAATTTGAAAAGCCAGATTTCATAAAAACAAACAATAGTTTTATTAGAATACAATGTAAATCGATAAACATATTTTAATTTATAATACATTTTGTGAGTAGAATTAGTTTATTGCTTTGTTCTTTGTTCTTAGCCATTTCCCTCACATTATATCTAAAGAAAATATTTTCAAAATATAAACTCTTCATATTCTATTTCAAATGTCACACTTATTTTGTGAAATAACATAAATGATGCCTAACAGAAAGACTGTTAGATCTATTATAGCATTCCGTTTTGCAATGATGGTTCTACATAGGGAATAATTCCTTTATAAAATATACCACATAAAATTCATCTGTGTTATTCTAGCCTTCAGAATAAAGACAAGGGAATATGACAGTAATAGTGAGATTGAGATAGCCTATAAACCGTGTTCAAATTATTATGGTTCAAATGAAATATTAGGATACTATATGAATGAAAATCTGCACATATTTGAGTGCTAATTATAAAAGACATATTTTTATAAAGAGTTTAAAACTTTAGCAGTATAAACCACGAGATATGCAAGTCTTTGATAAATGTTAGAGATGAGAAACTCAAAATTAACTGCAATAAAATATTATAATTATAGAAAATGAAGATGATTGTGATGATGACGATGTCTCATACAATCAAAGAAGCTAAATTCCTTAAAACTACAAAATACTTAGGTACTTTTATACTGATAGGTAGGAAAGGTTTCATGGATATGCTGATTTTTAAGCTGGGTCTTTAATAAAGGGCTACATTTTAATGAACAGAAAGTTCGAGTATCCCAAATGTCTTGTACACATATAGAAATGACACTGAAAACTATAAAGGGACAAAATAGTGTAATTTGACTGGATATTCCCTTAATATATTGATTTAATGGTAGACAAATCCCATTCATTGTAACTGATTAAGGAAAACACTGAGTTTTGATGGAGGCTTGATTCAACATATAAAAATGTCCTGTTTTAACTGTTTTACAGATTTTGAATACATTTTATTTGCTTTATCACAGAAAGTGGACTTGTATATAATAGAAACTGTATCAATTTGATTGGGATTTATATAAACTAAATTAAGATATTTTATAAGAGACTATTCCAGAGAATTGGTGTTTTACAAAAATAAAATTGAGAGTGCTACATAAGGATGTATAAAGATTTATATTTTTTATATTATTTCCATTTAATTTAATAATTATTCATTTGAAGTTAACAGAGCATTTTGATACAATAGCCTGTGTAATATTGAACCAGGTGCTCCGTCGGAGAGAGGCCAAGCCCTACTTGCTCATCACCACAAAACCAACGCCTATCACATTGCCAGCTATGAAAGGGAGCCTCAGCACTGAAGATGAAAGATTACATGGATTTCATGAACGCCACTGCGTTTTGAAGATCAATATTTTCTCCATGAGTCATTTCAAAATGCTTTGATCCCATCCTCTTTAACATAATGCCCAAACTATATACATTAGGGATTCTTTTTTAGTAGTATATGTATATTATTGTCAAAGGGTTCAATAATTGTATAGACTATAACTCTATTGTATTATAAATATTGGCATTTTAAAATAAAATCAATATATTACTTTACAAATATATATTCAAAGTGATACAAATTCAGAGTAATTATAAAACCATAACCATATATTTGGTCAGGAATTTTGTATCATTGGTTTTCTCCTTTAATACCAATTCATTTATTGTTTGAAAAGGATCCACTGGGCATCTGATATGTGTCAGTCATCGTTCTAGACACTTGACATAAGTGACGGAGATCCCTGTCCCTTCTTTTTGTCGCAATCCCTTTTCCTTTCACTGGTCTTTTTCTGAAGGAACCCATGAGATGGCCGTGTGTGTGTGTGGTGTGTGGTGTGGTGTGTGTGTTAGAGCCTTCTAATAATAATTTCTGGGATGGGTCCTTGAAGCTTGGGCTTGACGTGGCCTATAGTAAAATAAGTTCAAGATGTTAGAGTTTATTGGCCTAGTATTGAGAAAGGGGTCAAAAAGCATAAGCATGTGAGAATGTTTAAATGATCTTACCATGAAAGATCTGAGAATGCAGCACTTGGCAAACATTTCTAGGACAATCCAAAGACCATCCCTCCACTAAAGCATTCTGATGACGGCACTGGCTTCTGTGGAGAATCTTGCTGGTCCTTGTCTTTTGTGGGTTCGTACTAGGTCATGGTGCTGTGTACATTACTAGGAACTGTGGGATTCCAGAATGGAGACACCACACAGCAATATTTAACCATCAGTATAGAAAACCTAGAAATGCAATCAGGGTGCATTGATCTGCAGGGATACATGGCTAATAAATTATAGTATTCCTAAGGGGTGAGATAGATGGACAGAGAGTAAACTAGGATGTAGATCAACGTGAGTAAAAAACTATTGTCACCAGGGTCCAGTTTTTCTAGTTTAATGCAGTTGACAGATACAAAACTATTGTTTCAAAAATAGGCCTGTTCAAATCGGGGAAGGACTCTACAATACCATCAATTATATGTCATAATTGTTACCCTATCCTTCCCTGAAGATCTGTGGATATTGCTAAACATTATACATTTGGGAAATAGAACCAATTTAAATACTTAATTAATTTTTAAAATTACTTTTATTATTATTATTATTATTATTATTATTATTATTATTATTATGTTTAAAGGATGCTCTATTTATAGAAAAGTCAGTGAAGTTCATTTGAAATATGGAACTGTGAAACTAGCAGTTAATTTTGCTTGCTAGCCTGGGGTAGCTACTTCAAAACATGCATGTGGTTTGCTCGCTGTCATTCCTTCCTCACTGTCCTTGGTTTCACTCCTGTTTCTGGAATATTACAACCCTAAATAAAGTCATGATCATAAGTCTCTGTATCGGGCTCTGCTTTGTGGGGAACACAGGCTGAGACAATTTATCTATATGCTGAAAAGTCAGTCAGATGAATGTCTTTGTGTGTGTGTGTGTGTGTGTGTGGTGTGTGTGTGTGTGTGTGTGTGTGTGGTTTTGCTTTGTAAGCCAACACACTAAAGGACTATAGATAAATTAACTTTGATTATAATAATTGTTATGTTCCTGGAGAGCCAATCTTGATACCTGTTAGTCCCATCTTCAAGAAGCAGGAAATAATTTCCAGCAAAAGCTATTCCTTCAGTATAAGAAATATCACAGCATACCAACAACAAATTTAAAAGTCCTAGATGGTACCTGAGAGTGCCATCCTATTTTTTATAATACTTTACATCAGTTACCCAACTAATGATAAAAGTCCCCCACTCCTGCCGAACCCATCAACTAGACCAAGATAACAAAAGCTAAGAGAAAAATTGCATATATATTCCCCATCCTTCTTTCAGTTTACTTCACCCTGAAATACAGTTTCCTAGGTACTTGGCTATGGGTTATTCTTTGCATGTATATCTTAATTAAACAGTGTGATGTTAATTTGTTTTGCAATCTGAATTTAAGTTGTTCTCCCAGGAAATCTATAGTCTTTCCTCTCCAAAGCTTTCTTTATTTTCACTATTCATATTTAAATTTCATATAATCTGAATATTAAAAAATATATGTATATATAAGTATATACATATATATGCACACATATATATAAATCCTTCTGCCTTATCCAATTCCTATTATCCAAATCCTATCTGAGGCTTCACTTTCTCCTTACTTTGATGGTCTGTTTGAAATCATTCCCTTAGTTCTTGCTTTCAACTGAACAACTCAGATATACTTTTCGTTCACTATATGCATATTCCCTTTTATGTTACTAAGAATTGCTATAATAGCTGAGTAAAATCTTTAACTGATAATTTTCTCAGCTGGGTCAACTCAAGTTTGGTCTCCTTGAAGGTCTTTCTCTTAGAAAGTGTAACTACTGTTTTTTTTAATCATTTACAAGATATTGTGATTGTTATTTTGTGGAGACTAAATTCTATTCCTCTGACAAGGGTTATTTTTTGTTTGCTTATTGGTTTTAGCAGGGAATTAACTTGGTTGGACTCATTCTCAGGTGGCAGCTCAAATCTCAGTGATGTTCTTTTATCCTTTACTAGGATACATGAAGTGTTCCTTGGTGCCTAACTGGTGTGGTCATCTGCCAGATGTTTAGGCAACATTATACTCAGATTTTCAGATTCCTGGTCTCCGGCTCTCTTCTCTTCAGAATTTTCCCTGTAACTTTGTAGCCTTCCTGGTTGCTTTGACCTAGCCTCTGTTGGTCAGACCAAACATCTTTCTTAACCAGCTTGATCTTTCCCACTTCCCTGAGAATCTTTTCCCATGCAGAAGTAGATGTCTTCATTTTTACTCATCATGGTGAGTCATTTCTTTTGGACAATTTCAAATCAAGTCCTGCTGGTTTTCAATAAAAGTATGGGGCATCTATGCAATACTGCCAGGTAGAAACTTTAATCTCTTCCCAGTCTTGTAAATTACAATCCATGAAAACAACAGTAAAGTCATCCCCACATATTTATCTGTGAAGGAGTTCATTAGACAGCAAAGTTAGTTGGCGTAACATGGGAAATTTTAGACGTTAAATTGAATGAGCAAAGGAAATAATTTGGTTGTTGGAAAATACAAATTTGCACAAACTTCACCTTAAATCATCTCATGAAGGAAAATATAGGAACTCTGTGAGAAAGCAATATAGATGCTAAGTAGGAATATCTTTTGATAATGTCTTGGCAGTGAGATAAGTCAGGAAGAGGGTGGAGTGGTGGGAGGGGACCAAAAGGAATTTTAAGCATTCATTAAATCTGAATGGTGGTCACCTTTTTATGATGATACATCTGATTGCTCATAGGCAGTCATCATCTTTTTTTTTTTTTTTTAACTGATAAATCATCCATGTGAATCATATGGAGTACTGTTTCCCAGCCATACCTTCTTCACTTTACTCTTCTCTTGAAATAACAGGCCACTTGCTGTTACTATATGTCACTGTGTGAAAGGTAATGTACATCACAGGAAGTGTTCATGTATCAGGTAGACAATTCCAATGTTGTGACTGTTGTGGACAGGATCGAAGGATTAGAATAAGGGCAGAGAAACAGAATGCTGTAATATATGATATTGAATATCACTCCAATTTGAGGTACTATACCATTGAATTTGTCATTATTGGGCAGGAGGGACATTCTGCTTTTTTGATACCATATTACCAAAATGGAATTGAGGAGGACGTGTTAAATTATATGTTGCATACATTTCAATAGGAAATATTGTACTGAAACATTTAGATGCATTTATATCTATTATGAAACATAGGTTTTCAGTGCAGGCAGGTTGATAGTCTCTGTTCAGCAGTTCTTTATTTTTCACCCTTAAGAAGAGTTTTGCATCATGACTGCTCAGACCTTAGGCTACAGTCACTCAGGATATAAAAAAAGAGTAATTCTTCCTCAGACTTATTGTTACTGTTGGACTACTAGCTTAATTACAAGGAGTTTTTCTCCTGGGACTGATGCAACTTTCTTCAGCTCTGATGATTTGTTCCCTGTCTTAAGCTGCACTGGGCTTGCAACTTACTCTTCCCTGGTCTCAGAATGCCAAAGTGGAAATCCTATACACCCTCTCTCCCTATGGCAGGATGAGGCCCACAGTTTAATTTAAATCACATAAACTGTAATAATTAGAAACTACAGGGGGCCAAGACAATTTGTTAAATCTGCATATCTGTGATGCAGGAATGGCTGAATTGTGAAAGTTAAGTCCCAAGAAAGGATGGTCTGTTATACAGTGTTTGAATGAAATCTCAGAAATCAATAACATCAGCCCAGGAAAAAAAAGGAAAGAAAGAAAGAAAAAAAAAAAAAACCTGTGATAGAGAAATGCAAGTTTTTTAAGTTAGAAAAAGAGGTAGAAGATACTGGCTCCTGTTCATAAAGCAACCACACACACACAAACACACACAGGCTATGGCACATCATCCAGCAACCTTATAGATGCAAATCATAGTTTGGTCTCAGATTTGTTATCTTTTATAGGTCACTTGGCTTTCACATTCTCCATTTTTCTTCAGGGAATAATTTACTAATAAATTGTTTTATAAAAATTCTAAGAAGAGAAATGGGAAAAAGTAAAGGTGACAGCAGAAGTTAAATTTGGAGAAATATGACTCTAGCAAAACATCTGCATAAGGAAGCACAATAGTCAGAAAGGAAGGGAAGTCATGAAACCCACCCATGGGAAGAACGAAACAGTACCTGGGAAATGCTCCCAAAAATGAAATGTTGAAGAAGGCTGTGTTCAGTCCAGCTTACTATGTGAAGTGAGAAATAAATTTTGATTAAGGGAGAGAAAAAGAAATAATCAGCAAACCCATTCAGAGAAAGGGAGAGAGACTTCAAGCTATTGCGTAGGTTGCAGTGTCTTGACATTGGGGGTAATTGGGTAATTCAAGAGTAAATGGTCACTTGAGGAAGGTAAAGTCATAAACCATTGTTTTTGAAGTAGGTTGCTTTTCTTGGCTATGAATTCACTTGGTATGCATTAAATATTCTGTCTCTCAGAGACTGCCCCAATTTCTTTGGATTTATGCTCCATTGAAAAGAAACTTCGATCTACTATTTTAAAAGCATGAAGGAAGACCTATGCAGCTGGCTATACAAGTTTTATGTTTGACTAACAACTAGGAAGAAATCTCCAGAATTTCTCTGAAATACAAGAAATTTCCACTTTTCTTTTCGATTCTACTATAATTAAGAAAGAAATTTCTAGTAGTCAATCATTAAAATTTGATAGTTTATAAAGGATTTTTCCACTCTCACAACTTTCATGAGGTATGATACAATGATATTTACCAAGATACATTGAAATAAAATAGTCATTATAGGAGCCTTATCTGGTAATTGCTTCATCCCAACATCACTATATATTTCCTCAAATCATACATCAGTTGCAAGCAAACAAAATATCAGAACAAGTGATAGGTATTATTTGATTGTAGGAAAGACAATGTTTTGAAAAATGGCTTTCAAAGCTACAGTATTCTTAAAAAGAAGTTTATGATTAAAAGAAATTTATATATTGTGTACTTTCACTGATCTGATTGACATGTGAGTAAAAAAAAAGAGTGATCACTATTTAGTCACAAGTAACATGTATTTTAGATATCCTTTTCTTTCTTTCTTCTTTCTTTCTTTCTTTCTTTCTTTCTTTCTTTCTTTTCTTTCTTTCTTTCTTTCTTTCTTTCTTTCTTTCTTTCTTTCTTTCTCTTTCTTTCTCTCTTTTTCTAAGAGCTCTCGATAGGAAACTAATTCTGCTTGTTCTTTTTCAAATACCGTATTGCTTGAGGACTTTGACAAACTGTTGTAATGAAGGATTTAGCCCCCAGTTATGAATGTCTCGATCCTAACAATAAGATCCAACAAACAAGTTCAAGTGGTTTGTAGTGAATGCTGCCTCTGTTGTCAAGCACATACAGAGTCTGACTGGTCTAAATAATTACTAGGGTTTGGCAGAGATACAGTTTGCACAGCCCACTATGATGGCAACCTGCTGAGATTTTGCATTATTTTGAAAAATAATAAGTTCTTCCAAAGGAACGAATGCTTTACAGCATGGTAATTGAATGCAGGCATCAATACACTGGCTTTCTTTGTGTTCTTGAGAATCTCTTTATTTAGGGTTGTTGTTTTTTCAGCCATGTTATAGTTTAATGAACGCCCATCAGTCTCAGTATTATTGTTTGGTTAAGTCCTTCAAAAAGAATCAGTTGTAAACATTTTGGGAAATGCATGTTCAACAAATGAACTATGTGCTTCTGATGTATTATAATATGCATTTAATACTTATTTTATATAGTTATATGATACACACACGTGCATACCCACACACAAAGGGGGCAGAGGTGTGTCTATGCAAATGTACACATTGCAGGAGAGTTTATAGTATTCTTTTTCTATAGTTTAGGTTTTCATGCTGACCTTCCTGTACCAATTGAGCATAGTCTATTCAACACAAGGAGGAAGAATAGTTAGAGTGGATAGATCGCAATGGCACCATCCTTAACTGTTGGAAGAAACTTATTTTCTTTTTGTTGTATTGAAGGACTGGGCAATTCATTTCTGTAGCTTCTTTTATTTCAGGCAAGAGTTTTGAGAGACAAAAACTTCAGGATAGCACCCTAGGCACTGTCCCCGCTGAGTTATTATTGGACATTTGAATGAATTAGACCGTTGGAAACTACCAGAAATAGCACTGTCCCTGAATTTCAAGAAAAGGTGTCTTTCTGCGGTTCCCAAAGTGTGACTCATTTTTAATTACACTGCCTGATCTGAAACAAGAGGACACAAAGTTGGCATGATTTACTACTCAGATGGTGAGGACTAGGTCGGGTCTAGGTCTTTCAGAAAGTTTTAGGATAATGTCTCTAAATGCAGGAGCTTGCTGCGACACAAGACAGTGTGGCTTTAAAGTACTGGGGCCATCGTTAATGAGCCAAGGGACACAGGGCAATTCTGACTGCGGAATTACTTTTCATGTCAAACCCTTCACTATGATTTTTGCCCTACCAATTGTCCTTTTTGCCTCCCTAATTTTGAAACTCTGGGGCATTCCCTTTCACTGTGTCTGTTTCCTTGTGAGGAAATGGAACTAGTTGTCAGAGTTGGGAGTGCCAGGTAGCCAGAGGAGATGATTTTCCCCCTTTATTGAGGATGAAACTGTCGCAATGCTCCAGTGAGGGTACTGCTATTATTTATATGATGAAAGCGATACAAGTTAAAGTTACCTGGACAACTCTCTTCAGGCTACTCTTGTGTATTTGCTCACAGCTGATCATCTGTGTAAACCCCGGCAATGTAGACCTATTTTCATAACCCACACTGTGTTTATTTCTAGACCTCCCAAGAAAATGTGCCCTCTTGATACAGACAAAGCGATCTAATGTTTATTTAACCAGAAAAACTACTATCACCTACGTAAAACTTCTCTTTAACCAAACAGGTTAAAGAGAAAAAGTATATATTGATACACCAGACCATTGATTCATTTAGAGAGAATAAAGCCTTCAATGTATAGTTTTTTGAGTGAAAAACACATGGTGTTTTGGATCTTCCATGTAAATGACTGGTTCTTACTTGGGGAGATGAAGAGGTCAGAGTGCATGTGGCTGAAATTAAAATCAATATTATTTATTTCTAAAGAATTCTTATATTAGAAACTCAAAGGATAGATTCCAAGTAAACATTGGCAGTGCACAGGAGCATACAGTATAGCATTTATATAAAGATTTTTATATGCCAGGTATTATTCATATATATATTATATATATATATATATATATATATATAATTTTACATTACCAATTGTGTATTTGTGGTATGTGGTAACTAAATAACTAAGCCCAGGTCATATGACTGGGAAGTGGCTGACCCGGGATTTGAACCAGTATAGTTTGTTACCATTGTTTAGGCTTTTAACCATTATGCCACAATGCTTCTTAGAAGAAATACCAAATTTCAGTAGGTATATTAAAAAATATTTTTTATGTCATTTGTAGTTAAATTTATCTAAAGTAAATTGTTCAGGTTAAAATATTGTTTAGTACACCTGAAACCAATAAAATAATAATAATAATATGTCTGATAAACTTATATTTCTAAATGACAATATTCAATGATGGCATATATACAGGAATACAGGTGATTATTATGCATTGAAATAGATTTCCAATTTGGCTCAATATTTTGGGAATACAATTTAGAAATAATAGAAAGACCCTTGAAAGTTTTTCTCTGAGTAAATAATAGCAATTCTAATATTATTTTCCAAGAAAATAATTGGAAACAAATGTTTACATGAGCACCATGTAAACACATATTTTTTTGTATTTTTCTCTGATGTGGCCATTTACTAGAATAGTTTTTGATGTACACTTTGCTTAATGAAATATAAGTTTAATGATTGACATTCCTTAAGGATGATTGATAACATTAAAACTTTATTTTCTACATGCTCCCAATAGGAGAATTTTACACAAAAATATATATTTTACTGAACAAGATACATTACATGAACATGAAAGAGGAGGGAAGGAAAAGGAAGTGAAGGAGAGGATATAGGTATAGAAATGAATAATTAAAAATATTTATTAAACATATATTATAGGAAAAACTTATGCTGTAAAGCAGAATATATACTATAATTATAGTTTGGGATATTTTTTATATACATACACACATCGTATACACACACACACAAATATAAAACCTACATACATGAATATGTACATTTTGGAATATATGCATACACTCATATCTAATGCTCTGTTCTGATACCATTTTAGCCTGTGTCTGGAAAGATAGTAATCAAATATCAAAGTAACTCTATTTTTGGTATAAAGTTTTCTTTACTGTTTGCTTATTCAGTGAAAATGCATAAAGTTTATAATAAATAACAGCAATATGTTGTCAAATAAAAAAGTTTTATCTATATGCACATATTTTAAAATCATATCTAGTTACCCAAATATAGCACTGTGTTTGTATGTAAGAAGTTCTCCCACCAACATGTTATAAGCATTAGTATTTGGAATATAGTGAGAAATAGATACATTTTACTAATCTGCGTGTACTTTTTAGTTTTGAAGGATGAAGCTTAAAAAAGAGGGCTAGTTATCTTACTGAGTGATACAATTGCGTGTGTTGTAACATTCAACAAATGTACTGTTAGGTAAATGGGAGACAAATAGTGAACTGATAATATGTAGGCCTTCTCTTTACATTCATAAGCACGTGCTTCTGAATATATATCACTACCTATCATGTAGCTTATATATATATATATATACACACACACATATATATGGGGAGAGAGAGAGAGGAGAGAGAGGATGAGAGAGAGAGAGGAGAGAGAGAGAGAGAGAGAGAGAGAGAATACACATTTTTAAAGAAAGGAAAAAAAATAACTGTATTAATTATAATACTCTATACCGATAACAAAAGATGAATACAAGTGATGTTTAACTTCTGCAATTATAAGAGGTCCTTTAAAATGGTTGGTTTCAGTGTCCAGACACTTCTGATTATGGCAAACTACTGCTTGAGCATAGATAACGTCTCTTAAAATGTGTATACAGTTTTTTGGTACCTCTGGTATATATATGTATATATATTTAAAACTGAAATATAGCCTATGCAAACTCAGAGAAGATATTCTTTGTGATCAAAACCATTAAATCTACAAATGATATTGAGCTTTGTTCATAGAACATTATTTTATTGATAATCCATGAGTCTGTTCCACTGTCATTAGCAGTGTTTAATTTTTGTAATGTGTGATAATGATAATTATTTATGAGGATAGCTATGCTATATTTACATAGCTTAGGAAATTTTGATAAATGGGTATAATTCCTAGTACAAAGTCTGACAAGTTTTTGTTAAATAAACAGATTTTTTGAACAAGCATTTAAAAGGAATGAATAAATATCATATTTGTAGATAGTATAGGACCTTGTAAAAAACATAGAAGAGTACCCATTAGAAAAGAATAAGTTGGAAGACGCAACATGTGTTTATTTACTTCTTTTTAGTTTTGCTAATTTTAAAAATTGTATCTATAAATACAAAATCAAATGTGCCAACATGTTGCTTCTTCTCTTTTCATATACTGAACTTAGTATTTGTTTTGAATACTGTCTGTGGGGACAGAGCCCCAAAAAGCAGTTTCCAGGCTCTCGGCCTCACATAGAAAGGTGCTGGCTCAGGTAGTAAATGGCCATCGACTGCGATCAAATGGCCAGCAGCTGTGGCTAGTTGGCCGTCAGCTGTAACCTGTGAGCCATTGGCCACGAATATAACTGCTGTGGTTACTCTAGCAGAAAAAGGGGGGAGCTAGCAAGAAGATGGTGGCTGAGCCTGCAAGCGGCGTAGTGAGGGTTGCGAACGGTGTGGCTCCTGTTTCCTGTGTCTCCAACCCAGCCGCCAGCGAGAGTATAGTGGTGTGACTGCCCTACCTATGGCTCCGTGGGTGTTCCTTTTTGGCCTCACCATGTCCTGCGTTCTTATGTGGGGAGTGGGACCAGAGACCCCGCATGACACTCTGCACGACACTGTCTTAGTTCATTTGGGCTGATATAAAAGAATAACACAGACTGGGTGGCTTATAAACAACAGAAGTTCATTTCTCACAGTTTGAGAAGGTGGGGGCTCTAGATCAGCGTGCTATCATGGTTAGGTACTGGTCACGGCCCTTTTCCAGCTTACTGACTGACTCCTTGTATCCTTACCTGGTGGAAAGCTCAATGGAGTCTCTTTTATAAGAGCACTAATCCCATTTATGAGGGCTCCACCTTCATGACCTAATCACTTCTCCAAAACTCCATCTCCTAACACCATCACATTGGCCATTAGGATTCCAACATGTAAATTCTGGGGGTAACACAAACATTCAAACCATATCAAATGTCTAGTTTTCTGGAGGGAATGAGTTTAAGTGACTGAATTTACTCAACATCAAACACTAATTGAGGACAGAAATCTTTTCCTCAGTCAGTATTTGACTGAGGTGTGATAAAAAAATAAAGTGAATGTTTAAATAAAAAAACAAACAAAAAAACCCAAAAACTTATTAAAGTAAAAGACAGATTGTCATTAGAGCTCTTCCAAAATACCCCCCCTCATTTTGAACACACTTATCCCATCATTCCTGCCACTTTCTGAAGCAGTTCTGGAAGTACTCTTTCGTGAGTGTTTTAGTTGCACTGTAGTGGCTGCCCTGATGTTCTGAACAGATTCAAAACGTTTTCCTTTCATGGGCATTTTGACTTTGGGGCAGAGCCAGAAGTTGCATGGTGCCAGATCTGGTGAATAATGTGGATGAAGACACCCTGTAAAGTTTCTATTTGACAGAAATTGCTGTACCAGAAGCAATGTGTGACATAGAGCATTGTCATATGGAAGATGAAGTAAAGACACTTACAAAAGAGGACTTCTAGAACTGCTTCAGAAAGTGTCAAGAATGATGGGATACGTGTGATTGAAGTGAGGGAGAGTATTTCTGAGGGGGATTGATGGCAATATGTCTTTTACTGTAATAATTTTTTTTAATTTAAATATTCACCATTTTTTATGATCTCACTTCATGAATCTCTGACTTCCAACCAGACCTTTGCAGCCTCTTCATCCTAATGGCTACAGTTCCACTGGCCCTCTCTCAACTGAGTTCTCAATCCTTTTTCAGTTAAGAGGTGAAATTTACTTGCTTTTCGCTCTGTGCTGAGTCTTTGGTAAACATGAAGATTTCTCACAGGCCCTCTCTGGTGCACACCAACACCACCACTCCTAGAAGACATGCCGTTCTATGGTGGCACAAAGAACTCTGTGAGAAGTGCTGCCTCCAAGGGTTCCAAAGGAGGAAGGCATGCATGCATTTTGCATCTCTGAGAGTTTTATCATTTCCACTAACCACATCAGAGCTCAATCTGAGAGAGAGAACAAGGATTTTCCCAAGAGCAATTGAACATGTCTCTCTACTGTAGCCTGTCCTTTCTTTCTCATTCTGTTTCCTCCATAACGTTAAAACTTTATTAAAATATGAAACATTTTTCATGTTAAATTCTGCAAAAATATGTTGATAATTTGTATCAAATTTCTTCATAAATCATTTTTACCAAATACTGATATAATTGATTATGGTATTTATCATTAATTTGTTTAACAGTTTTTGGAATTACAAGTGATACAATATTTGGTGAGGAGTTTTAGTCTCTTTCTATTGTCTGTAACAGCAAAAATAATACTATAGGATTCACATAGCATCTAAAGATTTGTTAAACTTTAAATATATAATTATCTGGCTATATTAGTGTCTTTTTCATTTAAGTAGTTATCTCTGAATGAATATTCTGTTGAGGTTCATGACTCCAGGTATTTTTGTCAATGCAAATTTTCTGGGAAACATACAATCATTAATTTTTTCATATTATTTGAATTACATTGAAATGTATTTATTTAACCTTGTTTTTATCTTTTGTATATTTTTTGTTTTCCACTTTCTTTTTATAACATTGCATAATTAGTTTGTCCATTTATTTTCCTTCATCAAATTTTCAATGCGTTGTTTCTTTCAATACTGTCATAATATAATCAGTTTTACTATTACCCAAGTTTCCTATATTTTTCCACTTTCTATTTTATTAATTTCTATTTCAAATTACATTTTTCTGTTTATTTTTACTTCTCATTTTAACATATTTGTTTTATAGTTGTGATGCTATTGTTGATATGTATTTAATCAAAGTAAGAAATGTTTTTTAATTTTAAAATCTTTTAGAATTCTAAGATTATCCTTAAGATAGACTTTAGGCATATTACATTAATTTTGCTATAAAGCAAATCCTTTTGTTAATTTCTATTTTGTTTATAAAAGTATATTTGCCTTATATAAAGTATATGTCACTAAGATTAAAAAACACTGTATCAATCATGTCTTATTAGATAATTTATGCTTGCTGTTTCAATGTGAAGCTACCTATAACTATGTCAAGTTATTAAGGCTGCATTTGACTGAGTCTTACGTGTCTTTACTGTACCCTTTACCTTTATTAAGACTTGCAGTGATGTTGAAAATACTGTACACTGTGTATACAAATGTAAAACCTATTGACTTCTGACAAAGCCACCCTAACCTGGAGCAATCCATCTGTCCTTAGATCCTATAAACCTGTATCCAAGTTGCCAAAATTAAAATGAAGTACAAAACAATACACAGAAGAATGGGTAGAATCCATTTTCTAGTAACTCACAGTAAGTAGCAACACGTCAATTCTGCTAAACAACTACAACTAAAGGGATACATTTAAAAATTATATATGTATATATATTGGAAAGCTGCAGAAGCCAGGAGGACAGGTTAAAATACCAATGAAGGAAGAACGTGGTCTAGCTTGAGGTGAGATTTATTTCTTTCATAGCTATTTGCCAGGTCATGTCCTGGCCTAAATAGGAGTTTTTTGTTTGTTTGGGGTTTTTCTTGTTTGTTTTTTTTAATAAGCAGAAAGACTCCACTAGGAAAATGAAGAATTAGAACACTCTGTGAAGCCTGCATGAGCTGATATGACGTAATGATTTCTAGAACATTTACTAATTTTATACCATTTTGCCTACCTTGAATATTTGTTGACTACTTGAATAATACAGCAGGCCATAGGACTGAGATGAAAAAGTGAAGTAAAATATTTTACTAGTCTTGCAGGGCTTGTGAGACAGATCATGCTAGGGAGGGAGAGAGTTCTCTCCCTTAGGACCTTTGTCAGATTGTGAACTAATTTGAAGTTAAATATGAAAGAGTTAAGCTAAAAGTCTCTGACACTGGAGTTTAAACCCTTTATTCTTTATGGCACTCTTTCAATTAATATGAAAGTAAACTTAAAGTTTCTTAATTCTACTTCTGGGTACCACTTCTTTAAGACATCTGTTATGATCCATAAGCATTGGGATTTAGTAACTTTATATTTCTTATAATCTCTTCCTCTAACCCTAAGCTGATTAGAAGCAAAGCACACAAACCAAGCAGAATGACTCGCAAATCACAGTGATGCATATTTGTTGAATAAAAATTACAGTAAAAACTTGAGTTAAAACTCTGAATATGACTTACAGTGCAATAAAAATCGGAATGCAATTGTGCAGTTTTGTTTCTTACTACCTAAATTAGTGGGTTTTTTAGAGTCAGAGAATTTAAGAAGAAAAACTTCTGTACTACACACAATGCTGGAAAGTTCTATTCTTTTTTTTTTATTTATTAGGGTGACAATTGATAGTAAAATTAGATAGATTTCAGGTGTACAATTCTGTATTACATCATCTATAAATCCCATTGTGTGTTCACCACCCAGAGTCAGTTCTCCTTCCATCACCATATTTGATCCCCCTTACCCTCATTTCCCAAACCCCACTCCCCTTACCCTCTGGTAACCACTAAACTATTGTTTGTGTCTATGAGTTTTTGTTTCTCATTTATTTGTCTTGTTCTTTTGTTGTTTTTGGTTTATATACCACATATCAGTGAAATCATATGGTTTTCTGCTTTTTCTGTCTGACTTATTTCGCTTAGCATTGTACTCTCAAGATCCATCCATGTTGTCACAAATGTTCCTATATCATCTTTTCTTACCACTGAATAGTATTCCATTGTGTATCTATACCACAACTTCTTTATCCATTCATCTATTGAAGGACATTTTGATTGTTTCCATATCTTGGCCACCGTAAACAAAGCTGCAATGAACATTGGAGCACACGTGTTTTATGTATAAATCTTTTCAGAATTTTTGGGTAGATACCCAGGAGAGGGATTCCTGGGTCATATGATAATTCTATTCGTAATTTTTTGGGAAACCTCCACACTGCCTTCCATAGCGGCTGCACCAGTCTGCATTCCCACCAACAGTGTATGAGGGTTCATTTTTCTCCACAGCCTCTCCAACACTTGTTACTATTTGTCTCGTTGATGATTTGTCTTGTTTGTCTTATCGATGATATCTCATTGTGGTTTTTATTTGCATTTCTCTGATGATTAGTGATGTTGAGCATTTTCTCATATGTCTATTTGCCATTTTTTTATGTCCTCTTTGGAGAAATGTCTCTTCAGGTCCTCTGCCCATTTTTCAATTGGGTTGTTTGTTTTTTTGTTGTTGAGTTTCATGAGTTTCTTGTATCTTTTGGATATGAGCCCATTATTGGAGGCAGTTTGCAAAAATCTTGTCCCATTCATTTGTTGCCTCTTTATTTTGTCGATGGTTTCTTTTGCTGTGCGGAAGATTTTAAGTTTCATATAGTCCCGTTCGTTTATTTTAGCTTTTACTTCCCTTGCCTTTGGAATCAAATTCATAAAATGTTCTTTGAACCCAAGGTCCATAAGTTTGTACCTATGTTTTCTTCTATGCAATTTATTGTGTCAGGTCTTATGCTTAAGTCTTTGATCCATTTTGAATTAATTTTGGTACATGGTGACAGATAGCAGTCCAGTTTCATTCTTTTGCACATAGCTATCCAATTCTCCCAGCACCATTTATTTAAGAGGCTGTCTTTTCTCCATTGTATGTTTTTTTCTTCTTTGTCAAAAATTATCTGTCAATATTTATGTGGTTTCATTTCTGGGTTCTCAATTCTATTCCATTGGTCTATGTGTCTGTTTTTCTGCCAATACCATGCTGTTTTGATTATTGTAGCCCTGTTGTACAAGCTAAAGTCAGGGAGTGTGACACCTCCAGTATTGTTCTTTCTTCTAAAGATTGCTTTGGCTATTTGGGGTCTTTTGTAGTTCCAAACAAATCTGATGATTCTTTGTTCTATTTCTTTAAAAAATGCCATTGAGATTTTGATGGGGATTGCATTAAATCTGTATATTGCTTTGGGTAAAATGGCCATTTTAACTATGTTGATTCTTCCAATCCATGAGCATGGAATGTCTTTCCATTTCTTTGTGTCTTCTTCAATTTCTTTTAAAAATGTCTTATAGTTTTCAGCACATAGGTCTTTCACATCCTTGGTTAAGCTTATTCCTAGGTATTTTATTCTTTTTGCTGCAATTGCAAAAGGAATTGTGTTTTGTATTTCTTTTTCAGAGATTTCATTGTTAGTATATGGGAATGCAATGGACTTTAGTACGTTGATTTTGTACCCAGCAACTTTACTGTATTCAGTGATTGTTTCTAATAGCTTTTTGGTGGAGTCTCTAAGGTTTTCTTATATAGCATCATGTCATCTGCAAAGAGTGACAATTTAACTTCTTCATTCCCAATTTGAATGCCTTTTATTTCTTTCTCTTGCCTGATTGCTCTGGCAAGGACTTTCCAACACTATGTTGAAAAGCAGAGGTGACAGGGCAAAGCCCTGTCGTGTTCCTGAACATAGAGCAAAGGGCTTCAGTTTTTCACCATTAATTATGAGATTAGCTGAGGGTTTGTCATATATAGCTTTTATTATGTTAAGGTATTTTCCTTCTATACCTATTTTATTAATTGTTTTAATCATAAATGGATGTTGTATCTTGTCAAATGCTTTTTCTGCATCAATTGATGTAATCATATGATTTTTGTCCTTTATTTTGTTTACGTGATGTAACACATTGATGGATTTGCCTATGTTGAACCATCCTTGTTCCCTGGGGATGAACCCCACTTGGTGGTGATGAATAATCTTTTTAATGCATTGTTGTATTTGCTTTGCTAGAATTTTGTTTAGGATTTTTGCATCTGTATTCATCAGAGATATTGGTTTGTAGTTTTCTTTTTTTGTGTTGTCCTTACCAGGTTTTGGTATCAGGGTAATGTTGTCCTCATAAAATGAGTAGGGAGTACTGTCCCTTCTTCAATTTTTGGGAAGACGTTGAGCAGGATTGGTGTTAGATCCTCTTTGAAGGTTTGGTAGAATTCACTAGTGAAGCCGTCTGTTCCAGGACTTTTGATTTTGGGAAGATTTTGGATGGCTGATTCAATTTCGTTACTGGTGATCGGTCTGATTAGATTTTCTAGTTCTTCATGGTTCAGTCTAAGAAGGCTATATGTTTCTAAGAACTTGTCCATTTCTTCTAGGTTATTGAATTTGGTGGCACATAGTCCTTCATAGTATTCTTGGATGATCCTTTGTATTTCTGTGGTGTCTGTGATAACTTCCCCTTTTTCATTTCTGATTTTGTAAATTAGTGTCTTCTCTCTTTTTATCTTAGTGAGTCTAGCCAAGCAAGGGTTTGTCAATTTTGTTAATCTTTTCAAAGAACCAGGTCTTTGTCACATTAATTTTTTTCTATTGTTTTTTGGTTCTCTATTTCATTTAGTTCTGCTCTGATTTTTGTTATTTCCTTTCTTCTGCTGACCTTGGGTTTCATTTGTTCCCCTTTTTCTAGTTATTTAAGGTGTAACATGAGGTTATTTATTTGGGATTTTTCTTATTTCTTGAGATAGGCCTGTAATGATATAAATTTCCCTCTTAAAACTGCTTTCTCTGCATCCCAAAAATTTTGGTAGGATGTATATTCATTGTCATTTGTTTCTATGTATCTTTTGATCTCTCCTCGAATTTCTTCTTTGACCTGGTTGTTCTTTAAAAGTATGTTGTTTAATCGCCATATATTTGTGTTTCTTCCTGCTTTCTTTTTTCAGTTGATATCCAATTTCAAAGCTTTGTGGTCAGAGAATATGCTTGGTATGATTTCAATCTTCTTAAATTTGCTGAAGCTGATTTTATGTCCCAATATATGGTCTATCCTTGAGAATGTTCCATGTACACTAGAAAAAAATGTATAGTCTGATATTTTAAGATGAAACGCTCTATATATGTCAATTATGTACATTTCATCTAATGTGTCAGTTAGGGCTGCTATTTCATTATTTATTTTCTGTTTGGATGATCTATCCATAGCTGTCAATGATGTATTTAAATCCCCTAGTATAATTGTGTTTTGGTCAATTTCTCCCTTTAATTCTGTTAGTAGCTGCTTGGTATATTTCAGTGCTCCCTGATTGGGAGAATAAATATTGATGACTGTTACGTCTTCTTGTTGTATAGTCCCCTTTACCATTATGAAATGTCCATCTTTGTCTCCTGTTATCTTTTTCACCCTGAAGTCTTTCATCTGATATCAGTATGGCTACACCTGATTTCTCTGAATCCCATTTGCTTGTAGTGTCAATTTCCACCCTTTTACTTTGAGTCTATGCTTGTCCTTGTAGCTGAGATGTGTCTCTTGGAGACAGCATATGGTTGGGTTTAGTTTTTTGATCCAATCTGCTACACTGTGCCTTTTTATTGGTGACTTCAGTCCATTTACATTTAGGGTGATTATTGATATGTGAGGATTTCCTGTCATTCTATCTTTAGTTTTCTGGTAAGGCTGTATCTCCATTGTTTCTTTGCCTTTTTGTGGTCGTTTATTATTTCTGTGTGGTTGTATTCTATGATGTTTCTCTCTGTTTCTTCTTTTATTACGGTATATATTTCAGTTCTGGATTCTTTTTGAGTGGTTACCCTCAAGTTTATGTAAAAGAAAGTTTGATATTTAGAGTATTCCATTTTCTTCAGCACGCTTACTTTCTCCATTCCCATATTCAGGTTCAGGCCTTTACTCTCCCCCTTTTTATGTTTTGGTTGCCACAAATTGTCCCTGTTGATGGTGGTCGAATAGCCTCCTTTAGTATTTCTTGTAGTGCAGGTCGTGTATTAGAAAATTCCCGCAGCTTCTGTATGTCTGGAAAGGTCTTTATTCCTCCTTCATATATAAAAGATATGTTTGCTGGATATATTATTCATGGTTCATAATTTCTCTCTTTCAATAGTTTGAATATTTGGTTCCACTCCCTCCTGTCTTGTAGAGTTTCTGCTGAAAAATCTGATGATAATCTAATGAGCTTTCCTTTGTAGGTTACCATCTTCTTTTCCCTGGATGCTTTGATGATTCTTTCTTTGTCGTTGATTTTAGACAGCTTCAATACAATGTGCCTTGGAGAAGGCCGTGTTGGGATTGAGGTAATTAAGTGTTCTATTTGATTCTTGGATTCGAGGATCCAGTTCTGTCCACAAGTTTGGGAAGTTCTCATCGACACTTTGTTTGAATATATTCTCTATTCCCTTCTCTCTTTCTTCTCCTTTTGGTATGCCCATTATTCTTATATTGCTCTTTCTGATAGAGTCAGAAAGTTCTTGTAGAGTTCTTTCATTTCTTTTAAGTCTCAAGTCTCTTTCTTCTTCCATCCGTATCATTTCCAGGTTTCTATCTTCGATGTCACTGATTCTTTCCTCCATCTGGTCAACTCTACTACCTAAGATGGCTATTTCATTCTTAATTTCTTCTGTTGAGTTCTTAACCTCCAGGAATTCTATTTGATTCGTTTTAAAAATTTCAATCTCTTTCGTAAAATGCTCATGTTGTTCTTTGATTGTGTTCTGAGTTTTTTAAACTGCCTTTTTGTGTTTTCTTGCATCTCGTTGAGTTTTTTCAGAACTGCTATCTTGAATTCTCTGTCATTTAGTCCACTATTTCCATATCTTTAAGTTCCTTTCCTGGAGACTTCTCACTTCTTTCTGAGCTGTCTTGTTGCCTTGGTTATTCATGGCAATTACTGATTTATTATTTCTCTTCTTAGACATCTACAGGAGTGGCTTCTGCAACAGGTTGATAGGAAGAGGTCTTTTTTTGTTTTCCAATACTTGTTGGTAGAATGTTTTATTTTTCTCTCCTACTGCCAGCCTTTTTTTCTCTCTCACACGGTAGTGCTATTGTTTTCTCTGTGCTATTCCAGCTTCTCACACCAATGGGGGGATTCCCTGGGAGACGGGCTTCTCCTCTGTTAATAGTTTGCCTGGGTCACAGGGCGCAGTGTCCGTGTGTGTATGCAGAGAGCTTTGAAGTTCCAAAGCTCTTCCTGCACTAGATTCAGAGCCTGTATGTTTCAGCAGTTCTGTTTACTCCTGCAGGGATCCTCCCAGATAGCTGGGGCCAGGGGCGGGATGAGTTGTGAGAGGTGGCCCAGAGCAATGGCGGCGACCACCACCCCAGCTGGTCCTCCTTCCACAGCTCCTTCCCCTTTGCCGGAACTAGTTGGCTGTGAATCTGTGTCTGTGGTCCACAGTTCTCAGAACAGCAATATTCTGTTCTTTCGATCTGCTACTGTTCCACTTCTAGCACCGGGAAGGTGAAGGCGGGGTGAGCTCTGGTAGGGTAGGTAGGGGGCAGCTAGTCTCAGGGCCTAAGGCTTCCATTCTCCGCTTGGCAGTGAGGGATTTAACCACCGTTTTCAGCTTTCTTCCCTCTCAGTCTTTTCTCTGAGGTCTCTGCCATGAGCGTTGGGTTCAGCCGTGTTATATGCTGTCCCCTCATCCCTGTGGGCTATAAGTGGAGCCCTAGCAGTCTGAGTTCTTCCCTCTTCCACAGCGCGGTACTTCCAGGATGCAGGGAACTCGGAGCATTGAGCTAGGTCTGCGTCCTGCGCATGCGCAGCTCCATCTCCGCACTTCTCTTTTCCCTCCTCCCCTGCTCAGGCGATTCGCCCACCTTTAGGTGAATTCAGTAGTGGGCCTCTTCGCCTTGCCTGTCTGCTGTGCAGGGAGTCCTTTGTGGAGTTATAGCTGTTCGATTAGTTGTAAATTCCAGGGAATTTTACAGAGGCTCACCTCACGCCGCCATTTTGATGACGTCTCCCCGAAAGTTCTATTCTAATTCATGGACTAGTGCTTCTACACTAACAAATAGAAGACTATTGAAATTATTAGATTTATAAAATAGAAGCAACTTTGTTAATTCTTTTTAAGATGCTTCATAATTGTTACCACTGTTCTCAGAAAACATTAATAAAAATTTGTTAAAATTTTAATTTTTAATAATTTTCTACAAGGTAAGCAAAATTTCAAATATAGAAATAAAATCTTTCAAACAATTCTTTGTAAAAATTATATGTTCATTAATTTAGATAACTAAAAATGTAAACTTAATTAAATGTAAATAGTAAAGTGTGGAAAATAGAGGTTTTAGGTTGTGAAAATTCTTGCCTATTACATGACTAGCCTGTAGAATAAACCCATCTATATTCATTTTATTCCTTTTTTATTCACATAAAGCAAAATTTGTTATTTCATGTTATACAGTCCTGAAAGTTTAGAAAAAAAGCATAGGATTATATAATCATGACCACAGTCAAGACACTGTCACTCAAAAGTTTCTCTCACTCTGTTTTGTGCTCAATACTCTCCAACACTCTTTATCCCTGGCAATCACTAATCTGTTTTCTATAAAAGGTATGCAATCATATACACTAATATTATATGTATGCATTTCATAGTAGTATAGATTACTGAACAGTATTGTTCAAAGAAAATGTATAGCCGTGTTTCCCCAAAAATGAGATCTAGCCTGACCATCAGCTCTAATGCATCTTTTGGAGCAAAAATTAATATGAGACCCAGTATTATATTATATTATGCCCGGTATTATATTATATTACATTATATTCTATTATACCCAGTCTTACATTATATTAAAATAAGACCAGGTCTTATATTAATTTTTGCTCCAAAAGACGCATTAGAGCTGATTGTCTGGATAGGTTCTTATTTTTGGGGAAACACAGTAGCTATTTTGTAACTATTGAAAATTGAGGAAAAGATTTATAACTGAAATATTGTAACATAAATTTGAGATCTCCCATGCTCTCATTCTTCTCATTCTTCTTTACACATTATCACATTTGTAATAAAGTTATCACTGCAAAATTTCTTAGTGACATGTGCATATATGCAGATCTATATCCCTACAAATAATTAGTTCAAAAAAAGTTATTGAATTATTGGGTTACTGTCTCCAAAGCATTAATTTTCAGAGAAAATATAATTAAAAACAGCTTTTCGGTTTGTTTCTTCATTTATTTCTAGAATTATGATTATAACAAACAACAGTATAACCCAAAATAGATATGAAAAGTACATAATAATTATCAGTCTATCATATTTTGTCTTTCATTGTCACATAGGTTTCAATTATCCAAATTTGGAATTTCATTTGTTAGTAGATTTAAGGTAGTTTATTACCTACCTTTATTAAGCAAATAACCTAATCATTAATTTTCCCAGTGAATAAGCTTTCACATTTGTGTATTTATACCTTTATTTGTTAAAGTACAACCTCCATTTACAGAATTGTACTAATTGACTGGAAAAATTTGCTTCAAAAGAACTATAAATTAGGAAATACCCTTTTTATTGTTTGTACTTCTTAGCAGTATCAGGATTTGCATACATGTAAGAAAGAGAAAAGTGGCCTCTCATTTGTACTTCTTGGTATTAAACATATGGAGAGTGTTGTTTTTTTTTTCATCAGCTGGTTTCCCAGCTTCTTTCAAATTCAGCTCTCAGAATTTCCTCACAGCAGACCATAATGCTGTTGCTTAGATAAGATGTTATGGTTTGATAAACTATTAAGTGACTGAGATTTATAAAAAACAGAAATACCCATGTTGTTTTTAGCTGCATTCCAACTGTACATTCTCATTCCTTTTCAGTGTTTGCCAAGTGAAACAACAAAGTACTAATGGCAGGGAAACATCATTTTAGACTATTACCAAATACCTGTTTTGCTTGATGAGGAAGTCTTCCTTGCCAATCTGCATAAGAAACTGCCTAAGTGCTTCCAGACAATATTGAAATTGCCTTTCAATATCTTCTAAAGGTCAGCCCAATACTGAAAGCCTTTTTCATATTTACTATGAGATCCTTAAGCATGATTGGTATTAAATTGTAAACCTCATGAGAACAGGGGTTGAGTTTATCATATTTACGATTGTTCTCAAGTAACTGGCATGGTGCCTGGCACAGAAATTTTCAATAAATATTTACTGAGTGAATAAAGGAATGCATGAATAAATGAATAAAGACAGTAAAAAAAAATAACTTAAATCTGAGATTAAATGTAATTTTTACTTCAATTATGTGGTGCAATCTGAAGAAAACTTGTCTCCTGAAATTAATGAAAAGCATATTATAATAATAAGTAACAGTGCACATTTAAAATTAGTATGCCTGGTCTTCCAATTTTTATGGAAATGGAAAACTAAAATTATTGAGAAAAACATTATATTTATTGCCATAGGAAAAGGAAACAATTCTGCTCATTTTGTTATAGGAGGAGAATTTTGTAAAGGTCCAGCTAGGTATAGGGATCCTGGTTAAAAGAGTGTTGCTGTTTTCCCAGAAAATAAAATTTATAGGACAGCTATTTCACTTAATTATTAGTGCAAATCTCAACGGAAACCTATGGAAGGAAAATGTGATGTGTCTGAAACTCACAGGACAATAGAGCTAGACAAATCCCTAAAGTCTATTTCAGCAACCAATCTTATTGGAGAACAATTTCAGTTATTTCTTATCATCTTTAAAACCTTAAATGTTAATCTTAATGCTCATTTCTCCTCCTGAGGACCATTCTGGCTATTGCAGTTTAAATTCATTTTTTTTTCCATTTTATTGAGATAATTTCAGAGAAGAGATCAGTCAGTTCTAAGTGTATGTTTACCTAAACTTATAATCAAATTTCCAATTCAAAAATGAGTGCATAAAACATATTTGATATGTGCATTTAACCTGTTCACAAAATATGTAAAATACAATAGTCATAATTTTGAAATGTTCACTGTGTAATCATTTTAACTAATCCCAAACATCTTAATATATTTTCTCAATATGTTTCAGAAACGTAAATGTTGATAGGCTTCAAGAGAACATTTCACATTGTACTACAAATGAAGTATTGACCTACTTTGTTTTGATAATTATTGTATTAGAGGCATCCTATATATTACATCGAATCCATTTGGCATTGTATCTCTAGTACATCTCTAATATTGCAGTAGTATGCTTTTATGTGTTCTGGAAAGATTCATACAGGCATACTCCATGTCTTAATGCTTCCTGTTCTGGAGTGCATTGTTGAGTTCACCCACAGGAACCAACTTTGTTCCTAACCATATGCAGTTCAGAAGTGTGAATGATTTCCCTGTTTAGGCCTACCAACCAAAGACCGTAGGGAACACATCTACAGGCATAGTTAGATTTAATAAGCTCTGGTAGCAAAGAAGACTGAATACAATGGAAAATGTGGTACCTTGCCAGTAAGAGTTGTTAGGAGGGTATAGTATTTTTAATTTTATGTGTCAACTTGATATAAATATATATATTACTTTACTGGTTCAATTTTTCTGGAAAACCCTAGTATAGTTTATAGACTAATATAGGAGATTTGGCAGGATGTTCAAAGAAGCATACTCTGCTGCGAATTGAGTACTCTAAGTCAGTGACAATTTGAAGATTTGATATTTTGGTATATATATATATATATATATATATATATATATATGTGTATATATACATATTTATTTATTTTATTTATTTTTTTTAACATTGAATGCAGGAGGAACAGAGCAGGGCTAGGGTCATCACTGGAAAAGAGGCTATGAGAAGGTCATGTTTTTGTGCTAATAAAATATATTTTGTATTTTTATCACTCTTTAAGCATATTTTATAGTGTTCTTGCTTTTCTCTTGTTCTGTTACAGTCAAGGAGAGTACTTGTCTGATGTTGATATTATGCAGAAAAAATTATGTTCAGTAAGAGAGCATTATACCTAGGTTGGTACAAAAAAAAAAAAAAAAAAAAAAAAAAACAAAAAAAAACAACAGATACCAGATGTTAGGGCTATCTTTTTCATCCATTTTCTCAAACCAATGAGATTGGATAAAATGAATAAATGCTTTCAAGGTGCCAATTCTGAGATATAATTTGTATGTCATTTTTGTGGACAACCCCAAAATATCAAGTAACCCATTTCAATTAGTTGCAGCCATCTTGATAGTGAAACCTTAATATTGTTTCTTGCTGGTTCCTGCTCTTGCACTTTAACTCCCATCTTTGAGATTATATTGCCCCAGAATCTCCCTCTGCTTTCTGATGAACCTGAGTATGACAGTGACTCCCAAGAGGGGTCCTAAGTAGATATTCAGGATGGATTCTTGGACCTAGAATACTCATTAGCCTGATAACTAGAAGGACCACATAGCTTATGATAATTAGTGTTCTTATTTCTCCTGTACGTAGTACAACATAAATGCTAAGCTTTCCAACTGTGGTTAATTGGTGTAAGGAACAGTGGATCATCAAGCATCAGGATGTGCTCTGACTTCGCTCCTTGAACAGTGTGAGGGTAATAATAATTACAACAATTGTTGAATGGCCTGGCTCTTTTATAACTCCATTTGAAGTTTTGTAAAAAGAAAATTCTAGTCACAGGGAATACAACTGTTAGCTTAGGGAAAGCTGTGAAAGCCAAAGGGCCTCTATAGCAGCTTTTAAGGAGACTCACATATCCTGCTGCTGCAGTAAATCAAGCTGAAGACCTTCAGCAATGATACCAATGCCTCAATGTACAATCTATATCCAGCCTTGATATGTTTCCTAAGTCAAAGGGGAGAAAATGCCTGGGAAGGTGAGACCTAAGATGGGGGCATTTTTATAAATGCGCCTGAGACTTTGACCTTTAGATTTTCCTGAATCCTCTAGGGTGGGGAAATTTATTCTCTTCTATGTTCCTGAAGAAACTGGTACATCTTTTCCTTGAGACTGTACAAAGGGCTCACATCAGGTAAGTGTTAAGGGATCTTACTGAGGGTTTCAAGATAGTCACCTGCATTCTTTACTGTCTCTGTGTTACAAAAAATATATATAAAAAAATCAAAAAATAAGGGCCAGATCTTATCATAACCCAAGATATAAGATACAACCCTTGCTCTGAGAAGACATAACCTATGTACTGTAAGAATCACATGAGCTAGCTAGTAAAGTGGGCTGATTGGTAGATATTCGTCAGAATTACACCTACCTTCTAGGTAGGTAAGTATACCTGGAGTGGTTAATGACATTGTTTGGTCATTATGAGGTTAGGGGAGATATGAGGATGGCGAACAAAACATTTATTGACAGGGTGCACTAAATCATCTCTCCAAATATAAAGGTTTTTTTCTTTTCTTTTCTTTTCTTTTTTTTTTTTTAAGGATACCTGTATAAGTACTAATATTTTCCTGAGATAGTTTCTCAAGTTTGATGTAAACGAGACACAGAGATGAGAACTTCCTTGACATGGCATTCAGTTAGAATGTATAAGCCTCAAGCAGATGAAGACTTTAGAATGGGATGATATATATATAAATGTATATGAAACCCACTATGAGAATTTATTCTCTCTCATGCAGCTATCTACAGTAAAGCCCGGAGGACACCATGTGCATTACAGGAAAAAGTAACATGCTAGTGACGGGGGATTGGGGGGGCGAGGCAAGAGGTTCGTGCTCACTGGCATCTTTGAGGAACTGGTGGTAATTGCTCATGGAGATTAGCATTAACGGTAGAAGGTTAGTACATGAAATGGATACTCTGTCATTTTGAAATGGCAGCAGCCCTATAACATCACATATGAAATAGAGGCAAGGCCTGAACAGAGACTATGATGCTTTGGCCCACAAGGATATGTAGTGTTGGTTAATAGACATTAGTATCCTTAAGGAAAGATAGATAGATGACCAAATATGGTATTGATCAACTTGATCAATATCGATAAAATATGGCATGAAATATATGTTTAAAAAATCGAGATAACATCAAGCAGAAGTCTCTCCTCTGCAGTGCAAAGTGGCAATCCTTTAACTAGTTTCATTTCTAAGTCTTGAAAGACAGTTCTTTTCCCAAATGTTTACTGTGGGGTTAGAAAAGAGAAAAGGGAAGGTTTGAATTGATTCTAGTGGCAGAGTGCAGGAGGCTGGTGCCTGGCTTGGAGTCAGACGGATATTGGTCTCACAAGTGGGAAGAGGAGATGGCTAACAGGATAGAGAAGTAATGGAGATATAGGTCTTTGCTTTCTTGTAGCATCCTGGACTTCGCATGATTTTGAGGGCCTAATGTCTGGCTCTCTTAGCCCTGCAGAGTACATTGATCACTGTGGTGTTTAGAAAGGCAATGAGATGATAGATGTGTAACTATTAACATTGTTTTGTGCACTTAAAACTAATAATAATAGAAAAAGAAAGGCAATGAGTTCCTGCCTACTCTATTTATCATTGTAGTGTTCTTTCTACCTTTTCTCCTCCTTTAACTTCCCCCTTAATTTTAGTAAATTTTAAAACTTAGGTAAAATATGTATATATTCACATAATTCACAATCTATTCCAGTTCAAGTTTTTAGTTAGAATACTAAAATCACCAGTGTTGAAATACTAAATTAAACAAGTAAATTGGTAGTGTTTTAGAAAAGTTTAATACATGTGTCAGGCATTTGGCAAGTTTGTGGTCACTCTGAGTACAACCAAATCACAATTTCCTGGAAGCCCTTGCATTTGAATATATAATATACATGAACATCTCAGTCTCTGCTAGGAGGAATCACCCATTTGAAATAATGATGTAAAACAGGAACTAGGAGGGCATCCCTAGACCACTTTGATGAGAGTGGCAGAATGTAAATGGCAATTATTTGATTACAATAAGCCTCACTGGCAAAATTCTTAGTGAGGAAATCTTTTTCTCAGGAATTTGCATTACCATATCCAAAGGTGGCGATGTGGCTTCTAAGGAGAAGTATAAATGAGTTATTTCTTCTGGCCTCCTAGACTTTTCTAAGACCGATTCTCTAGGCTTCTTTGCAATTCTGTGAGCTATTTTATGTACCTAACTGAATTTGTGTCTACCTGAACAGGATAGAATAAGTCATTGGTTTCTAGAAAGGACACAGTTTGGGTTGGTGAAATAGTTCATCCCGGTTTAAATGATAACAGTATTGAGGAACCTTCTAAACTGAAAGGTTTCAGAGACTATATCAGGCTTGATAATTGCATAGAGTTGTTTAGCAATGATTTAATACATTCAATATCCACATACAGAAGAATTATTCTTTAATATTTCAGAATTTCTAAGTAATTTGTCCTTCTGCTTCTCTATTATTGTTTTTTTATAGAAAAATCGATATTTTTTTCTTGTAAACTTTATAAAGAACTGTCTCAGTGTCACACATAAGGAAGGAAAAATGCCAAACCTTACAATTTGCCAAGAAAATACGTTTGAAGTTCCTTGATAAGTGTTAGGAATTTTACATGATCTGAAATACTAAGAACAGGAGATCATAAATCAAATACAGCAGCCCTTATTTCTGCAGAGCATTGAGACCATGTTAATGCCAAAGTTTGCTTGTAAGAGTCATATAATCTATTACTTTTTAGGCTCTATAAATTCAGAGAACAAAATACATCACATCATCTTGAGATGATTTTTAAAATAGGCACAGCAATTGTAGCTAATGATGTAGTAAAAGTATAAGGCTCCAGTGACAGAACATTTTTTTAAGTGACCCTGAGATTAAATTTATACATATGTCCTCCTGATCTTGTTTTTATTAGAAGCCCCCAAAAATTTTCTCAAATTTGCCCATCAGTGGGCAAGCAGATGTGGTGAGATATAAAAAAAAAGAGACAAATATGATCCAAGACCTCTGATAAAAACAAACAAAATCTTTAAATAGCTGTCCATATATGTATCCCTAACACATGAACAGACAGTTGAGATACAAACCAACATGCATATGTACAGGAGAAGTATTTTGATTCATGTGGTATTTCTTGCCACTTTCCGCCTCCCTGCAGCAGGAGTTGATGCTGTCCGCTGCAACAATAGAATCACACCTCACTAACTCTATAATTTCAGCCTCGCTAATCTTCAGCCACTGCACCTGGTTCATTGTCTCCATTTACTCAACCAATTTCCACAGGCTAGAGTTACAGCCTTAACTGGCTACTGGCCAAAAAATAAACAAAGGGAAGAATAAGTGACTCTGTATTCATGCCTCCCCAACACACCAGATAGAAGAAAAGAGTTTTAATCTTTATAGCATTTTTTCTTACAAAAACATGCCATTATTGTTTTAAATATATGAAGCTACAAAGTTTATTTAATTCTTATTTCCAACAGTACTTTTAAACGAGTTACCTTTTGGAACTTGTAGTGGAGTTTAACTTGCAGGGGATTTAATTGATTGCATAAATTCTGCATTGTAGGTTATGTGAATAAATATGTCTGGGTTTTACTACAATAAGCAATATTGTTGGAATGTTTTTGGTACATGGTAGAAAGTTTTACAGATATTTTAGAGGAGAAAGATGCATCTGTGGAAAATTTTGTACGGCGTGTTAGGTATTATGTATGGTCCATATGCAAAGCTGTTTATATAATATGCAAATCTCTTGCACTTATTAATACTAATGCCTCTCCAAACTATGCATTACCCATAGAGAGAAAATGTATGTATTTGTTGTATTGTAGAAATTTGGTAACTTGAATTTTTCAACAATTCATTTTTTATACTTCTGTAAATTTTAATTTTGGCTTCCAATTTGAGAGAATAAAAACAAAATGTACTGTGGTTTTATGAGAAGATTTGTAAGCAAACATGGTTTGATAAATGTAGAAAAGTAATCTGGAACAAAATAAATTTTTGTGTGCAAAATGCAATTTGGGTTTTTAATGCTTTTTATTCAACTGACTATTATAGTAATTTTCAGTCGCAAGGCTTCTTATATCTTATAAAGCAAATTTCCTGTGGTTTATACAATAATAACTCAAGCTACAAATAAAAAGTAAATTAGTTAAATGATAGGGGTGATTAGGAACAAGAGAAGGTGAATGTATTTCTGTACAAGAGGTCTAGAATAATTCACAGTCCAGAAGACAATGCCAAATCTTAAAATATAGGCCACTATCTGTCTGACAAGGCAAAAAGTGCCCTCTTACAACAGACTTGATGGAAACAGTCTATTAGGTTGGTGCAAAAGTAATTGTGGTTTAAAGGGTTAAAAATAATTGCAAAAACTGCAATTACTTTTGTACCAACCTAATAGTTTAAGCCTTAGTGATAGATAGTTCACGAGACTACAGTCATAATTTTGGAGTTTTGTTTTGTTTTGTTTTAACCTTCATTTATAATAAAAATCATTATATATAAAACTATTCAAGAAAATCAGTAAACACAGGAATTCTGATGGTGCACAATGGATAGTGTTTTTAAGCCCAGTAAAGGGGGACGCTTGTGTGCAATGAGTTTATGACTATCGATCTCAGGTTGAGCTGATCCAACTCTTTGTTTTAAGCTCTTGCTGTGGGGAGCAAGCAAGGCCTGCCAGGGACTTCTTGCTGCTTTGAGTAAGGCAGAAACAGACCCCAATACATAAAATTAAGCCGAAAGTTTTCTCCCTTACTATTTTTTTCCTCAATGTTCCTTTCATCCAACTGTCCTTTGTTTAACCACAGATATTTCAGTAAGAAATTATATATATCTATATCTATATCTATCTATCATCTATCTATCTATATATATATGTGTGTGTGTGTGTGTGTGTATATAATTATATATACATATGTGTATATATATAATTATATATACATACAGATATATATATATAATTATATATATACATACAGATAAACATTACGTTCCAGAACTTATGTATTTATCACTGAAAGTTTATAAAATAACTTTGACCACCTTTAATGCCCACTCCCTGCATCTGGCAACCACCAATCTGTTCTCCTAATTTATGAGCTTGGTTTTCTTAGACTCCATATATAACTGGGGTCATATGGTATTTGAATTTCTCAGATTTATTTTGCTTAGCATAGTGTCCTCAAGGCTCATTCATATTGTCCCAAATGGCAGGATTTCCTTTTTTTATGACTGAATAATTTCCGTGTGAGTGTGTGTGAGTGTGTGTGTGTGTGTGTGTGTGTGTACGCACGCACCACATATCTTCTTTATCCAGTCATCCACTGATGGACACTTAGGTTGCATCCATGTTTTGGCTATTGTACATACTACAGCAGTGAACATAAGATGGAAGTTATCTCTTTGAGATAATGATTTTGTTTCCTCTGGATATATACCCACAAGTGGAATATCTGGGTAATATGGTAGTTTCATTTTTATTTTTATATTTTAGGAACCGCTATAACGTTCTCCAGAGTGGGTGCACCAATTTACAATCCCATCAACAGTGCATGAGGGTTCCCTTTTTGTCACATCCTCACCAATACTTGTTAGCTCTTGTCAATTCTAGAATGGCTAGAATGGAGTCTAGCCATTCCAACAGGTGTGAGATATCTCATTTGGGCTTTGATTCACATTTCCCTGATGATTAGTGATGTCGATGGTTTACTTTTTTTTTTCTTTTATCGACTTTATTTTTAGAGCTGTCATAGACTTAAAGAAACATTGAGCAACAGGTACAGAGGTGTCTCATATAGTCCTTATTTTCACACACATGCATAGCCTCCTCTGATATCAGCATCACTCACCAGAGGGGCACATTCGTTACAATTGACAAACTTATATTGACACATAATCACCCAAGTCCATAGTTTAAATTAGAGTTGACTGTTGATGTTCTACATTCTATAGGTTTGGATAAATGCATAATGACATGTATTCACCATTGAGTATCATACGAAGTAGTTTCACTGCCGGAAAAATCCTCTGAGTTCCTTTGCCTATTTATTCCTCCCCTATAAACCCCAGTGACTACTGATCTTTTTACTGTCTCCATACTTTTGCTTTTCCCTGAGTGTCATATAGTTCAAATCACACAGTAAATCAGTTTTTCGGATTGGCTTCTTTTGCTTAGTAATATGCATTTAAGGTTCATCTATGTCTTCTCACAGCTTGATAGCTCATTTCTTTTTAGTGCTGAATAACATTCCATTGTCTGGATGTAACACGGCTTCTTTATCCGTTCACCTACTGAAGGACATCTTAGCTGCTTCCAAGTTTTGTCAATTACGAACAAGGTTGCTATAAACATCTGTGTGCAGGTTTTTGTGTGGATGTACGAAACAGAAGTTTCCAATTCCTTTGGATAAATACCAAGAAGTGTAACTGCAGAATCCTACAGTAAAAGAATATTTAGTTTTGTAAGATACTGGCAAATGTTCTTCCAAAGTGGCTGGACCGTTTTGCTTTCTGTCCAGCAATGAATGAGAGTTCTTTTTGCTCCACATCCTCACCAATATTTGGTGTTGTCAGTGTCTGGATTTGGGCCATACTAATAGGTGTTCAGTGATACTTAATTGATATTTTTTTAGTATTATTCTAAAACTACATAGTAATTTGTTTATTTAAATTTTAAAATTTTTTTTCTGTATCTCACTTTCAGTAAAGAGCATTATGTTACAGAAATAATATTTAATCTTTGTTGGTGTGAATCTCAACCAAGAGAAACATTGAAAATCTCTAAGTTAATTAACGTACTTGAGCAATAATTCTACAAATATTTCTACCTGCATGAGTTCAGAAGCAGTTCTACATTTATACAAATTGTATAAATATATGTAATATGTTATTCATTGTTTCAATTTGTATTTCCCTCCTATTATGATGAGAAATGTCTTTTCATATGATATTTGTCATCTGTATATCTGTGTTTAGGTGTCTTTTAAGGACTTTGGCCCATTTTTCAATTAGGGTGTCTGTTTTCTTATTATTTAAATTTAAAAGATCTTTGTATATTCAGATCACAATCCTTTATACAACATGTCTTTTGCCAACTTTCCTCACAGTTTATAGCTTTTCATTCTTTTAACAGTGTCTTTCACAAAGCAGAGTTTTTAATTTTAATGAAGTCCAGCTTCTTACTCATTTCTTTCATGGCTCTTGCCTTTGATGTGATATGGAAACAGTCATCTCCGAACTCAAAATAATCTAGACTTTCTCCTACATCATCTTCTGGGAGTTTTGTGGTTTGGCATTTTACATTTTAGTCTGTGACCCATTTTGAACTAATTTTTGGAAGTGTGTATGGACTGTGTCTAGATTCTTTTGTTCGTTTGTTTGTTTGTTTGTTTTTTGCATGTGGAAGTCCAGTTGTTCCAGTACCATTTGTTGAAAAGACTCCTTTCTTTGTTCCATTGTATTGCCTTAGCTTCTTTGTTATAGATCAGCTGACTATATTTGTATGTGTCTCTTTCTGGGCTTTCTACTCTGTTCCATTGATCAAGTTTTGTATTCTTTCACCAATATCTCATTGTCTTCATTACGGTAGCTTTATGGTATGTCTTGAAGTCAGGGAGTAGTAGTCCTTCAGTTCCATTACTTTTAACTACCTTTTTATTTTATTGGGAGGCAGTGCTGCAATAAATTATGCAGGCCGGTATATGGCTTAAATGAAGGCTCTGGTCTCAGACATTTTAGGATTAAATCTCAGCTCTGCTCCTTCTTAGTTCTCTGGTCTTACACATAGACAGACCACTTAACTGGTTTAAACGTCAGTTTTCTCATCTTTAAGTGGGCAGTAATTGAAGAGTCTAAAACATTGTACTGTGAAATTAGATAAAATCATTGATATACAGTGTTTTGCAAAGGTGTCTTTCCAAGTCAAGGTAAGCTATATCATTTTCAGTTTTATCATCATCATTAGCATTAGGGAAGCATCGGATTTGCTGTCAGCCACTCTGAACTCCAATTCCAGTTCTGAGGCTTTACTATATACATATCTATAGAGGAGGGTATTGTGAGGATGGAATCTAAACACACATAACAAGCACCTAGCACAAGCAAACTCTCAAAAATGTGAGGGAATTGGATAATTAGGTAATTGGAAATCAAAGCCTGTGGCATTCAATTCCCTTTTCTGTAAAAAGCATGATAATAATACCTGTCTTTCAATATTCTACACAAAATAAAATCAGATTATACATTTAGTTGCCTAGAATATTACAAGGATTGAACAAAATACATCATAATTATTATATTATTGTTGATAAATATTTTAACTATTGAACTTGAAGTTTACTGCTTGTCACATTCCAAACTATATGAGAAAAATAGGATGTTGTATTTTGTTTGTTTGTTTATTTAATTTTTGTTTAATGTACTGATTGGTTTGTTTAAATGAAAGCTATCTTAGAAGTACAAAACAATAAAAAGGAAAAAAGCAGAGCTGCTCTGCTTGAGGCACTGGGGAGTGAGGGCTTCCTCTTACTGGACTCATCCCCACCCCATCAAAGTGCCTTGAAATGTCTCTGTAGAAAACAACTAGAAAACCAATGATCTAATCCATCCCTCTCATTTCACACGGGGAAGCTGAAAAATGTATTTACTTTATCAAAGCTACAGAGGAAGTTAAAGACGGGACAGGAAGAAAATCCATGATCCTAGACCTTTGGTTAATGCTTTTTCTAAGTACAAGGCATAGATATGACACTGGGCTTGACAGTGACATTGTGATACATGATTTGTATCACAAGCTCCCGGGAGGCAGGGACAGTGGTATTTCTTGTAGTATTATAAGTGTATTGGGCACTTAATTAATAGTTTGCTACTTCATTCACTTCTTCCATGGTTGATATTTATTGACTGATAGTCATTTGGTTTTGTTTTGTAAAATAAAATTCTAATATATATGTTAAGTTATTGTTAGAATTCTCTACAAAGTAAGTGAAAATTAAAAGTTTCATAGATCAGCATTCCAAATGGTCTGCCAGAGAGCGAAATTAAGAAATGCACTTTTCCAACTCTCTTAGCACATATGAATATGATTTAAAACATATTGTCATTTGAAAAATGCAATATTTTGAATGAATTTGAACAATATTTTCAAACACTTTACAGTAGTGTTATGTTGACATTAGAAAGAACTTTGGCATTAGAATCAAGTGACAAAGCATTTATCAATCATTCAAGGCGAATGCTAATACCATTTGGTCAGCATGATATATATATTTACTATTAAATTTAAAAAAATTCAAAACTAAATTATTTAATACTTATCAAATCGATAGAAACATAATTTTCAATATTTATGCATTTTGGGGCCCATAAAAATGGAATGTAATGATGTATTTTAAAATGCATTGGCTAATAATAATTGGAAATCAAGGTGCTAATGTGAGAAGTGTTTACATGTAGATTCACCTAAAATATCACCAAACAACTTCATGAGTTACTACATACATAAGTAAGGCAAGCAACCACCTCCATAAAGTCTTCGTGAGAGCAAATTTAAGATACTTAGGAGACTTTGAAATCTGCTTTCAGATGACTGATGCTTTAATGCAGCGGCTTGTTTTCAGATTCTAAAAGGATCATAATGTAACAGTGTAGGATTCCAAGGTATGGTAAGGGGAGGAATGTAAGACCAGGGCATCGGAGTTTTCGGCTGTAAACTGTCCTTTGATACTACTGAGAAGTGTATGGGGCTTGCATTAGGTCCTAGTTCCTAACATAAATAATAAACTTATTTGCCACTCCCCCCATGCCCACCCCGGCAAGGGTCTCGCAGTGTACTAAAGTCATGATGATGAAGAGAATGGATAATAAAGTCACATTTATAAAGAAAGTAAGCTATACAGATTTAGATGTTTTGGTTTTCAGAGGATTTATATGTAAGAGAGATAAGGGTGAAAAATATAAAATAAGAAATTGCATACTCTTGCAAACTTCAATTATATAAGGGTTTTTATTTTCCTCCACAAATCAACACGTAGGTATTTTCGAAAAGATTTCTCAGATCTGTTGCAAATTTCCATTGAATTGTTTGAAAAGTTGTGCTCAGGAACCACAAGATTACTTGTTGAATGGTATTCTCATTGCCTCAAAGAGTTAATGACATTTTCACAGCCAATTTATACCTGGTTCCCTGAAGTACCTCAGAGTGACTTTGTCTCCACCAAAGATACCAGATTAAGAGTCCACAGAGAACACTGCCCTTAATCCCCACAGTTGTTCCATTGCCTGCGCATATGAGTAGTCCATCTATAATCGTTCCCCTCTTCAATTCATTCCTTTGCTCATTCAACAAATAACATACCTACTGGGATGTTAGTCTAGACAAGTCAGAATAGCCTCATTGGGGACAAAGACAAGACTGAGGAAAGCACAGTCCTGAAGCTTCATTTACATCTGATTGGGAAATAAAGACAACTAAAGATGAACACTGTAATCACTATCATCAGGAATGAGCTGAAGAAAAACACAGGTTGGGTCTCAAAGAGCATATAGTAAAGAAAAGCAAACCAGTGTGGTCAGGCATAGTTTAAGAAAGATTTTTTGAGCAAGTTAATTTTTAGCATTGAATTTCATGTTGAGTATGATTTACCCAGGTAAAATGGCAGTAGGAGGGATATGGCTGAGAGAATATCAGGTACATAAAAAGAATTCATTTACTTATTAACAAATATTTGTTCCAGTATATTGTATGCCGGGCATTTTCCTAGGCACTGTGAATATGATATTAAAAAGCAAAACAAAACACACGCCTGCTGTCAAACAATGGGAGAAAGTTATACCAGTTGTGAGGCTCTAAGAGAGAAAAGAATATAATGGAGGTTGAAAAGTCATGTGTGGCTTGAGTTAAGAAACAAAATAGGAGGAAGAGTTTCAGATGAAGCTACAAAATAGAGAAGGTTAGATTAGCTAGGACTCTTTCCTAAGCTGTGTCAAGAAATTCAGACTTTTCTTAAAGATAATGGGAAGCCTCAGAAGAATTTTAAGCATACATAGAATTGCATACTCTCTAAAACAAAGCAAAACAAAACAAATCAAAAACAAATAAACAAAAAAAGTAGCTCTAGTTACAGACAGCAATTCTGAAATTGCCATACATGTATGGAGGGTGTGGTGGTGGATAATTAAGTAAATGGAGAGTGGATGGTAGTGATCAGGTTTCTCATTTGCAGAGAAGGAAATTCAGATAAACAAGAAATGAAGGATAGAATGAACGTTGTGGCACTGGATTAGAGCCTGAGATATCAGTGGGAACACATCATTAGTTATACACACGCAGAAATAGGTAGTAGATATAGAAACAATTAGAGATATCTGTGTATACATATGTTAATATACGTATATTCTCTAGCACTGTCTACTTGGAGGGCCTAGAAACAAGGATACCTTAGTAGCAAGGAGCACACCCAGCACCCAGATCTTAGTTTCTGAATGCTCTTCTCTAATACAAAGAACTAGTGTGCTTTGGATTAATGGCTGATTTTAGGGCTGAGGGAGAGAAAATTCAAGATAAGACTGGAGCATCTTAGAGAACCATTAAGAATGTGTTTCAAAAAAAAAAAGAAAAAAAACAGAAAATGAGGGCATGTCAAAGAGGTATAGGATCCAAATTGAAAGAGTTCTCAATGACCAAAATTGGGACAATTTGAGCCACAAAATAAATATAATATTGGATTATAGATCTACATAAATCAATGTTATACAACTCCATACTGATATGAATAAATGATCAAATAAACAAATGAACGTAATTTTCTTACAGAAGAATTCCAAAAATATAGATGTGCAGATACTCCCTCCAAGAATTGGGGTTGATTTCCCAATTACAACCCCATACCCCTGAGGGTGCACTAGGTATAGTGACTAGCTTTTAAAATATAGGATAGGAAAACGGAAATTGGTAGATGTATAGTAGAGAAACCTGAAAAATACTACCCTAAACAAGTGATGAAGATGAATGTCAGCAGTGATGTCATGTGGATATCTACCTCCCGGTATGATGTGATGACAAGGACCCTTCCATTCTATGGTGTTCTTTTCAAAACCCTATAAACTGAATCTAATAAGAAAAATATATATGTACTAGACAAACTTCGGGGGATATCCTAAAGAATTCCTAGGTAGTACTCTTTAGGACTGTCAAGGTCATGAAAAACAAGGAAAGACTGAGGAGCTATCACAGACCAGAGGAGCCTGGGGAGACACGAGGACTGAATGAAAGTAGTACCTGGTGCTACAGACTTCATACTGGGGTTTTCCAAAATATGTCGAAACCTAGTCCACAATGTGATGGCATTTGCAGATGGGACCTTTGGGAACTGATTAGGTCACAGGGTGGAGTCCCAGGCATGGGGTTGGTGCCCTTACAAAAGAGACTGCTGAGAACCCCCTTGGCCCTTTTGCCATGGGAGGACACAACCAGAAGACAGACATCTATGAACCAGGAAACAAAACCTCATCAGACATAGAATCGGCTGGCACCTTAACCTTGGACTCCCCAGCATACCAAACTTTGAGAAATAAATGCTGTTTAAGTCACCCAGTATATGGTATTTTTGTTATGGCAGCCCAAAGGGATTAAGAAACCTGAAATATATCAAGAGACAGAAAAAGATCATCCATGGAAAAAGTGATGAAATCCAAATAAAGACTGGAGTTTAGTTAATAGTTAATAAGCTAATGTCAGTCTCTTAGTTTTGACACATGTACCAGAGCAATGTAAGATGTTGATGTGAGAAACTGGGTAACTGTTTACAGAAACTCTTTGTATTTTCTTCACAACATTTCTGTAAATCTAAAATCACTTGAAAATAAAAAGTTTAAATGTAAATAAATAAAAAGCAGCTTCATACCTATCAAGGCCTATAGGACACTACACTTCAACCGGGTCATATCTTCCCTTGGCTAGTAAGTTTCCCTGGAGAGGTCTTGAAACACTGCAGATTAATTATATTTTAACAGATATTGTCTCTGAAAATGTTACTTGGATTTTTTTTCCCTCTAGTGGGCCAGAAAACATTTCAAAAGCTGATTTGTGTTGGCTTTCCTTTATTTGTTTAGAATAACTGCCATGAAAAATAATAATTTCAAAAAATAAATGAAAGCAAGCATGTTCTCGAAGAAGTGTTAAAGGACAGAGAGAATATTATTATACTTGACAAGTTGACAATAAACATCTTATTTTTTTGTAAGTCTTCACAGATGTCAGCAATATCATTATTACAGAGTACAAAGAGTTAGTTTTAACATGAAAAGCATTCGACATTATTTCTTGGTGACTTTTAAGATGCAGTTATTTTGGGAATGTTTTTAACTACAGGGCCATAACTACACAGCATGACTATGTGAAACTGTCTTCTGACTTGTTTCTAATGGATTTCTTTTTCTTTTCTTTTTTTTTTTTTTTTTTTTGTCACTGAGACCTACATGACACTGCTCTCATGGCTCAGTAATGAGCCAGCCAAGAGCTTGTTTTTATTCCACAGAACAGTTGTTTCCAGAAGTCACTCCTGATTGGTTAGAAGCAGGGGAGCCAGAATACACTGTCAAGGTTTGTGCTTCCTTTCATTAAGCTCTTTCTGAGCAACAGGCACTCATACATCCATTTGACTTGGGACTTCCACATTGCTTTAGACTCATTATAACCACAACTTACCTCAGGAACCTGCATTACTTTCTAATTTCCCTTAACATTTGCAAAGCACTAAATTTTCTAACCCTTAAGAACTGTGGTCTCTGGCTCTTGCATTTATTTCAGTCTTTCCATTTAATTAATAGATATTTCTTAATGATTCTGAGTTGGAGTTATTTTTGCATATTCTGTCCTCCATAACTATGTCTAATAGTACAATTGTTTTCCTGGTGACCTTATGCCTAGACAGTTCATTTTGCAAGCCCTGAATAGGTGTCTCTGACTCTTGCTCTTCTCTCTCTATTTTCTAATAAAATCCTGTATTTTTTTCTCTTACTCTCCCCAGGGAAAGCCTTCTTCTGCAGAAAGGCTGGTGGTCACCACGGTACCCACCATTCATTAAAATCATAATTTTTATTTCCTTTGACTCCTTGGTAGAATTAAACACAGCATAAAAAAGAGAAATCAGTTAACCAAAAATCTAATCTTCTGGGGAATAAAATATATCTACATTTTCTGTTTTCTAATGCTATTATTCTCTATTTAACTGTGCTTCAGTTTGTTTTACCACTGTATTCCAACAGTTCTTCATTTAACCCTCCAAAGACTGCTCTAGCATCTTTTAACATTTCATTTTCAGATTTCATATACTACGTCTATGCATTTTGCAGCTTTATACTGTTATCATTTTATTCTGTCTTTGTTCACTTCATCTCTTCAACAAAACGGAGGACCTTGCATGTCTGTGATGGTGCAACTCACTACCTGACATAGCTCAGTGAACATAGAAAAAAGCAAGACATTTTCATTGATTTAAACTCAGCTAGCTCAAAACAGATATGTTGTCTTTGACGTTTAGGTGCATGACCATCTCGTATCAGATGCTAATTTGCTAATTTGGCTGTGTCTTTGAGATCTATATCTAATTATTAATTGTATAATATGTACAAATATAATGTACAATTAGAAAGCTAGAACCTTCACATTTGTCAGAACTCACCACCTAGAGATCTAAAGATGAAACACTTCAATAATTATATATTGCAATATATACATATAATATACAATATATACTATATATAATTTACTTTTCTCCTACATTGTCATTTCATATGGTATTATGAGCAAGGAGCAGAATTCCCACAGAATTAAATATTCTATTACAATGTAATTTAAAAGTCTATACCAAAACCCATTTACAATACCACTACTGTTTGGAATGTATGTATTTTATATGTATATTTGGGCTCAACTCATTATTTTCTCAGGAAACATCGTTTTAAAGTATAGTACCTGAGCAATGGTGTGTGAATATATGAAAGTTGTACTATGTTGTTTTCTCATCAAAACTATAAGGTTGCCTTTTTTTCTTTTTTCTTTTTATTTTGGCTATTCATTAATTTTCTTAGTAGTGAGGTAGAATGTTTTTGTAATATTTTATAATTAATTCTTTATAATGTCCCCTTACCTTTTCAGTTTGAAATAACCAATTGTTTCCTGTTCAGAAATCAAGTACTTAATATTTTAATAATATCAACCTCTTGTACACCCTGTTTTCAAAAAGCATTCTACTAGTCTGATCATGTGTGTTTGCATTTTAATATTGTTTATAATGTTATATGAGGATCAAAAGTTCAAATTTCTCATCACCAAGTTGATCAAAATTTCCCTTTGTGGCATTTTCTTTTTTATTGTTAGTAAGACTTTCTCATAATAATAAAAAAAAAATCAAATTGATTTTCACTTCTTTTCTTTTGTTGCATTTAACAATTTAATATAGCTGAAATCTATTTTATTGCGTTCTAGGGAATAAATATGTAAATGTTTCCTTTTTCAAATAATTAATCAATTTTCTTAAAACTATATGAGTATATTGAATTACCTCTTTTAGAAAACTGATGTTTGGCCTTTTTTGGTCATATTCCAAATACATAAGTTGGGGTAAACCTTCGACATATGAACTCCATGATTTTTTGTTCAGATAAAACCATTTCATTATTATAAGAACTAATAGGAAAAAAAAGTTGAATATTCATCTTTTTCCAAATATTTGGGTTAGTTTTGTCTACTTTTACTTCCAAATATATTTTGGGATCACCGTGTCAGTATTCTTTATTTATAAATTAATATGTGACACATAGAATCATTAAAAACATTTAATCCTCTCATTGAAGAATATTCCTTGTGACCGAGTTTTCCATTTTGGCCCTTCAGGCAAATTGTTCTGTAATCATGTTTCATAAGCTCTATCTTAGATTTTGGTATTGTTCTTGTCACACAGCAGGGATTTTATAAAATTGACTATACTTTTATTAGGCCATTAGTTTATGGACTATGCAGAAATGATGGTTTTATTTTTCATATTTAGACTTTGCTAAAGTGTAAGTCACAAGTTCTGGTACAAGCCACTTTGATTTCTCAGTTTTTATTTATTTCTTACTAAAATCATTGTTGTGGTTTGTTTGTTTTTTGGAACAATCAAGAACATAGACTGACTCAGAGATACATAGAGAAAAAAACTAACAGTTGTTAGATGGGAGGCGGTGAGGATGAGGGAGAAGGTGAGGGGATTAGAAAGCACAATCAGTAACCACAAGATTGCTCCGGAGATACGAAAGACAGTTTGGGGAATATAATCAATAATGTTGTAAATATTTTGTAGGGATCCAATGGACACTTGTCTTATTAGGGAGACCACTTCATGGACAGTGTAGATGCCTGACCACTGCACTGTATACCTGAAGCTGAAGCTGAATAATAATGAATGTCAAATATAATTATATATATATATATATATATATATAATTATATATGACATTCATTATATATATATTGTATATTAGTCACAGGATGTGGAGTACAGCATGAAAAATAGAGTCAGTGGAACTGTAACAGCTATATACGATGTCAGAGGGGTAGTAGACTGGGGGAGAGGGGTTATCACTTTGTGAGGGGTCTAACTATTACATTGTTTTGTGTACCTGAAACTAATAAAAAAAGTAGACTGAGATCTTAGTTCTCTCAAAGACCTACTTAATATTACATTAAATTGGGCCCAACAGGTTTATCAGCATAAATGTAGTATATAAATCTTGGAAACAGTGAAGTCAAGGTGCATAAATATTTATAAAGACTGTCTAAAAACAACAATAAAAATAGAAGCACAACTTTGTGCAACATACTAACAAAGGGGAAAGGCCATATAAAGAAAATCAGAATAGAATATTTGCTTCCAACAGTTCTATTTTCAGAATTTTTTTTTTCCTTTAAGACATTGCAGAAAGAAATAGAAATGGAGAAATAAAGATGATTGGAAAACAAACAAACAAACAAACAAAAATCACTAACCAGTATCTAATATCCTCTGCAGGGTATTATCAATATCACTTTAACGGTATTCTATGGAAGAATATTGTTACAAGTGGAATTGTTTCACGAGAGCAGAATGTTAGAAATAATAAACTTCTTGTCTTTAAAAAGAAAGTATACAGGGAGAAACTACACATACAGGGAAATCCAAAGCTCAATGTTTAGTATGTCTGTCTCAATCTCTCAGTCTCTCATTCTCTTATTTAAGGCATTAGGAAGGACTTATAATTTCAACACGAGACAATTGACATGGCTATTACTAAAGTCTATATTTCTCTGCTGTCACAGTAGTAAGGTTGTAAGTTAGTTTATGACCCGGAGAAGTCTGTGTTAAACTTAAACAGTAAGTTAAATAGAAATCACTAAAAGATGTTCTCTACCTTTCAGGAATTTGAATTCTATTACAATTTTATTTAGTCCTAAATTTTAATAAATCAATCTATTTTCTATGATATCTATGTCTATGCCGAAATGTGAAATTATTCTATCGTTTTATATGTTAGGTTGGTGCAAAAGTTATTGTGGATTTGCAATTATTTTTAACCTTTTAAACTGCAATTACTTTTGTACCTACCTAATAGTTTGAACCCCATTGATATTTGAAATTATTAAAAACTGAATAAATTTTATTTTTGCCATTGTTGAATCTCTAGTAGGTGCATGACAGAAGACAATGAATCTTACATTCTTCTAATTTGGAGTATGTTTAACCTAAAAGGTATTATTGTTTGGTATTTTGAGAATTGATAAAGTGATATTGAACGGATTTTTCTCTCTATAAAAGCATTTACATGTAAACAAGCATGTAAGCAAGATAAATGCATAGATCAGCAAGATTGTGCCAACATATCTTGTAATGAAACCATCTAAACATTGCTTATATTGGACAGTCTAATTTTCATTCAGAAAATTTACAGTTTGTCTCCTACATATTTTCTTCCCCATTGATTTTGTATTGCTTCCTTTTCACAGGCAGGTATTTTCACTATGATTTTATTGCACTAATTCATTAACCTGACAGAAACATTTGAAACCAAAGACTTTTTAAATCTATATGTTCTAGTCCACTGAAAACTGCTTTGGCGGTTTAAACTTGCCATTGTATATGCTTAGAATGAAAACAAGTGTGATATCTAAGAAAACCTATATACAAATATAGTTCAAGAAGACAAACACCAGTTTCTCTAATTAGAGTACTAAAAACTACGAGAAAAAGAGAGTATAAGTCATGGTCTGGCATTTAGCAACTAAACATAGAAGTCTCTTGCACATTTCATGATTCAATATTTACATTGGCTTGCTTTTACAGCTCAGAACATCTTTATATAAAATCCTTGAATGTGTTTGTATAATTCTAACAACCATTTTTTTTTTTTTAATGACTATATCGGGTGGAATCAAACCCAGCATATATTTGGGGGTATATAAAGACTACACATTTTTTGTTCATCATCTCATTTTGTATAATTGTAATTGAACTTAATTTAATCTGTTAAGTATTTAGAATTTTCAGTTATTAAGGACTTTTGCTATGTTTTCTTATAATAAGCTATTTTTCAGGTAGCTACATTAAGCCCTTTCCAAGCTAAGGACCGATTCCGTATGCTCACTGGAAGATTTCTGTGTTGGTTCCTGGGTCTCCTTTGTCCCCAATCTGAGGTGCAATCCAGTATCAAGGGTCTGGCATAATCTTATTCTATTGAAATTCATCATGATTTTCCACATATTTTGCAAGATTAAAAGGTTGCTTTCTTTCTTGATTCACTGAGAAATTTTCCAAGGGTTGTTGCCTTCAACTCTGGATCAGTTGCTTGGACCATGATGATAAATGTCCATTATCTCACCTGGATTTTCTCTGGCTCTTTTGCATTGAGCAATCTGCAACCTAAACCAAGAGTGGATTTACCACATATTATGGCTGTTGTTTTGTGTCCCTTTGGATAAATCCCCCTCTCTTTGGGCTCACTTATTAACTTTTCTCAGTTGCTACCATACGAGATGCTTTTTCCTACCCACTTCTCACTAACCTAAATTTGCATAAAATTAATCCTGCCTCACACAGACAAATACATCAATCAAACTTTCGTAGTCTAGATCATGGTGTCACAATGACTTGTACTCACCTGGCAGCTAACACAAACCTGATGCAATGTCACTGGAAGTTGTCATTATAAGTGTCTGTGATTTTAAAATAACTATGTGGGAAGTGATTGGTTTCTCATTCTGCTTCTTAAGCTTTATGTTTTGCCACTCTTTTATAATTGTTGTTAAACATTTACTGAGATGTTCCAAACTCAATTTTAAATGGCTAGAGGACAGAAGGTGACTTTATGTAGATATTAGGAGTTAAAGTCAATTAGAGAAGCAGGGACCTGCAGCAAAGAAATCACTTTCTTCTAGTTAGGAGATCTTGATGATGATGTGGAGATATGTGGTCTTAGTATTGATAATACTAACAATGGCAATTCCAATTGTTCTAGAGATATCAGACATCTAAATTTCAAACACATTGTACCTTTAAAATGTTGTATAATAATTTAATTTATTTTTGAAAAGTGATAGGCCAAGCACATTTGTCTATGGCCAAGCCAAGGTATAAATATACCTTGACTTGGCACTGTACAAAATCTGGCTTAAAGGAACCAAAGCTGTACTTTAAATAGATGATTTTTATTGAAATAGTTCATTTTAACTGCCTCCCCATAGAGTTTTTTTCTAAGTTTTCACACTTTTCATACATTGATACATTTATTTAATATACATCTATTATATGTTTTAACATATGTGTTTATGGAGACACAAATGTTTAAAAAGCAAAAAAAACAAAAACTAGTCGAGAAATCTGGAATACAAAGCATTCGCCACCATATTCTTAGCTGCTCATTGGACAGTGGTGAATATTTTATAAGCTAGGTGTTATTGGATCCATATTTCTGAACTCAGATCTTAATTTAGTCACAATAATGAGTGATAATTTGAGATATAGATGATCCATGAAAATGGATCAACAGGCATCAAATCTTAGAGAACAGAATAAAGCAGGTTACTTCAGAGAAGTAGATAACATAGCTAACGGAGGACTCTTGTTGTTGTTGTTTTTTTTTTTTTTTCTATTGGTTTTCTTGCATAAGGGACTATATGAGCAGCAACAGGGCTATAAAATAACAAAAGCAACACCAAAATCCTAATATTGTGAGAGTTTGGTCAAAATAGAAAGTGGAACAGATAAAGTATATGCTTAGGAGCTACTTAACTAAATAAACCAGAGAAGTTGGTAGTGAAAAAAATACAGATATAAAAGCAAACTTCAGAAGATTTTTACAAATCTAATAATTTCCTACCTGAGCTCTTAGAGTTTCTTGCACATTCACTTACAAATTGACAGACTGCAAAACCATCTCTCAACCCTATTTTTCCCACCAGCTTTCTCTGCAATTCTTTGTTCTATATTGCTTCTCAAAATAATTGCCTGTATTTTTTTTTTTTATTTTATCTCTCCATTACTTTTTTAAACCCATTTCATTCAGGCTTTCAGCCCTAACCATTTCACAGAAACATTATTGCCCAATTCACAAATAATAGCCACATAGGTAAAACAGTGGTCTATTATCTTTCCTCATTTTATTTGATCTATCAGTTGTGTTTGATATAAATTAATCCCTCTTTCTTCTTAGGTATACTCTCTTTATTTGGCTTCCAGGAGAGGAGGCTCATGTTTATTGTCCACTCTTACTGTTATTTCTCAATTTCCTTTGCTCTTCACTCCACTTTCCAAAGTCTATTCATATTGGAATGCTTCAGCAATCATTTTCAGGGACTATTATCTTACTAACTATACTCACTCACTTATTGAAATAATGTAGCTTGGTGACTTTTAATAATATTCATATGTCTGCAATTACTCTTAAATTTATATCTCCATCCAAGACCTCTGCCTGCAACTTCAGATATATGTATCTAAATGTCTATCCCAAGTCTCCATTTGAATGTCTAAGAGACATCTCAAATTTACCATATCCAAAGTTAATCTGATCTTTAGCCTAAAATTTACTGCCTTTACTGTTTCTCCATCTTAGTAAATGCCATCTCCATCCTTCAAGTTGGCTGACCAAAACCTTGATTTCATCTTTGATTAGTCCCTTTCTTGTATGACCTCCAGATACTCCATTAGGAAATTTGATTGCTTCTCTTTGAATAGCTTCAGAATGCAGCCACTTATCTTGACTCAACTGTTGTGACTTCATTTTGAACCAACATCATCTCTTACTTCCACTGTGATCATCCCGAATTTGCCATCATTATCTCTTACTTAGACCATTGCAATAGCCTCCCAACTTGTGTCCTTGTTCCAATACTGGCTGCTTACAATTACTCTCAACATAGCTGACAGTGATACTTTTTAAACATAATGTTAGGCCACATCACCCAACTATACAAAGCCTTTCAATAACATTATATTTAATGCCAAGCAAAAACCAAAATTCCTACAATAACCAACATGACCCTCCATGATTCTGGCCTCTTTGACTTTATGTCTACTATTCTCCTCCTTGCTGGGACTATTTCAAGTACTCTGTCATCATTGCTGTTCTTTCTGCAAGCCAGGCATTTTACCAACTAAGAGTCTTTCTGCTGACTTTGTCCTTTGACTGGAATGCTTTCACCTTTAGATATCCATATGGTTAACCTCCTACATTCTTCAAGACCTTAGTAGTTAATGGACAACTTCTTAACTAGCCTCCCCTGACCACCCTGATTATAATTTCAACCATTGCCACAACTTCACAGTCCTCATGATCCCCTAGTCTCTTATTTTTTTTCCATACTACTAATAAATTTCTACATATGTGATTTAATTTCTTATGTTTATTCCATTTCCTAGATAGTATAAAAATTCCATGAAAAAAGAGATTTCCATATTTTTTTGTCTGTTGTACTACAAGCCCTACCTAAGATACACAGGGAGTGTTTGTTGTATAAAGAAATTTTAAAAAGACAAATGATGAGGGGAAAAAATGAGTTAAAAGTTAGGAAATATGAAGGACTGACTGAGAAGCTGCATGTCGTGTTTAAATAGAATTCCAAAAGTAGACTGAGGAAATAAAACAAGAAAAAACAAAAATCTAAAAATCAACAGGATGAATTTACCCATAGTTTTTTTAAAAAATAGATACCTAATTTCAAACTAAAAGTGGGCACTAATTAAAGGCTTCTTGTAGGCAGCAATGAAACACACATGAATATTTTGTGTTTTCTAAAATTCAATGTCTTATGGCCATTTTAACATATATAATGGTTTGATCCAAAAAAAAATGTGCTGAGATAAAACACGTTTTCTCATGGGAAATTGCCATAATGTTTCTCATGAAAAAGTAATTTTAATTTTTACATAAAATACATGCTAATTTTCAATACGATTCAGTCTAAAAGAGCTCATTTTCATAAAAAAAAGACTTTTATATGAAATGTAAGTTGTATAAGGAAGGTAAAGCATACATAATTTAATTAAGCTAGCAATTAGTATTATGTCTTAAGTAACTATAAAATGTGAGTGTATTCAATATTAATAATAATATTTTAATTAAATGCTTGAAATGATGTCCTACTTAAAGGTAATTAGAAACCAAATATTATACTAATATTGAAAAATTATATTTCATTAAATGTATAGAATTATTTTATTTGCTAATTGGAATTTATTTTCTCTGACTATTCTATAATTAGAACTTATGTTTTGATGGCTACACTATGCATATTAACCAATTATATTACCTGTATATATTTTACCTATAATACTACTGATAGTATTTGTATTTCAAAAACATTTTTTTGACCATTTTGTTATAGCAGCCCAAACGGACTAAGACACTGCATCTCATTTATGTATCTAAATGACTTAACTCCACCCTAACTTAGCATTTAAAAATCTATAATTACCTAGATATATTTTATGAACAATCAATAAGAGATATCAGGAAATAACTGTGGCATTGTACAGATGAGAAAATGAAACTCAGGGAGGTAAGAAGCTTTCAAAGCTAATAAGCTACCACATTGCCGGAGTATTAGATCAAGACTAAACCTCGTCTTCTGTATCTAGATTCATTTTTACATATTTTGACAAATTTATTGAACATGTTTTATTATCTAACATAATTGGAGAATAGCAAGTTAATCAAGTACAAAACATATTTTTCTCCTTCCAAAAACATATTTGCCCCACCTTCCTTATATAATACAATTATTGTCGATTAATATTTTATTATTTTAGCCAAAGTACTATTTTGCTGGAATGATAAGAGAGTGATTGTGGACAGGAGAGCTTCAGATAAGTGAAAGTTAAGATGCTACCTTCGTAATATTATATTCTATATTAAAAGCAATAATCCATATATTGCAATGCAAAGTAAAGTACATGCAGATTGAAACTATGTATTTGAACAAATCTAATATCATTTAAAGATTTCGGTTAGTTCTACTGCAATGATTTTAGTAGTTTTAGTGTTTACTGCTTGATATATTAACTACTTTTTAAACACCAAGAGTACCATGTCCTATGGTTCTTGCTTTCTAGAAATTAAAAAAAAAAAAAAGATGAAGTTGAAAGGTCTTCAGGGTACATATAGATATCATATTAACAGGAGAAAATGAAAAGAAAGAACAAAAAAAAAAACTGGTAGCCTAAAAAAGTGGTTGCCCACTCTAAAATGACAGAGGTATTGGCCTTGTTCAGACCTAAGTCTGAATATTTAAAGATGTATGTTTGGAATTTAAATGTTTAACAAGATTCTCATGTGGTTCTTATCTAGACAGACTAGTTAGTGCCTTTGTAGGAATGGAGTTTGGAAATGTTGGCCTATTAGTATCGTTATTCCAATTTCAAATTAAATGCATTTTAATATAATTTATACTATGCATACTTTAAACATTATCCATTATTTCACTACATCTCTGTGCTAGAAATTATAAGAAAAATTTATTAAAATTAGGATTGATATTTTTAGTGGCTGAAATATTTCTAAATAGGCAGGCATTAGTCTACTTATTGTGAACTAGTAATAAAACAATTGCAGTTATAAAAATATGTCTAGGTAATTATAGATTTTTAAATGCTAAGTTGGGGTGGAGTAAGTCATTTAGATACATAGATGAGATGCAGTGTCTTTGTCCATTTGGGCTGCTATAACAAAATACCATAGACCAAGTGGTTTAGAGAGTAAACATTTTTTTCTCACAATTCTGGAGGATGGGAAGTCCACTCTCAAGGTAAATATAAAACCAATATAAAAGAAATATATAAAACTAATAATAGAATCATAGCACACAAGGTAAATGATTATAAAATGTCAGTAAACTTTTTTTTTTTTTTTTTTTTTTTTTTTTTTTTTTAGTGTAAAGTCCATTTGGAGCATGTCTTTATAAGACAACAAGGGCACTACTCAGAACTTTCTTTCCATATTTATCCCGTCCCTCTATTTGGAGGTTATTTGTCTCCCTCATGCAATAATTGGCTCCCAGTACTGGGCATGTTTGCCATGTCTATATTCTGGCTTTTGGGTCCAACATATCTAGTCCTTGTGTTGCCACAATGAGCCATTGTGCATTTATATGAGTAACGATAGAATCTGCCTGACCTAATCCAAGCTTAAAGAGGCCTGTATAATCCTACGATATACCTTTTAAATCCTCTTCTGTCAGGTCAAAATATTTGAGTTGCACTGATCTGACTTGATCTAATGATAGAACCTGAATTACCTAAGGAAGTGAGAGAATAGCATGCTCTTACATGCTTTTCAGAAATAATAATTGTCTTACAGTTTTGATGAGATTCAAACATGTTGATATTATGTTCTTCACTGACAGCCTAGAGAGCTTCTCTTTTATTACTCTGGTTAACAACAGATCCAATACCATTAGAAAAAATATGAACAACTATAAAGACTGACATTGTTTTATGTAACTTGAAAAGGCATAAGCATATTTTTAATCAAATAGAAAGCCAATACCTCAAAGCGAATGTATACACATTTTCAAATTGATACATTTTCTGGAATATGGTTTAAGTCACTTTATTATATTTCACTATTTCTGGAAGCATAGCATGGAGAAAGGAATTCTTATCACTGAAATAAATGTATTTAATATATATCAATGATGTACCACTAAAATCAGATCAATTAAAAAAATTAACTTCTCCTGCCACCAAGATCCCATGATTTTGTGGTAGGCCATTGTTTTGAGCCCTTCAACATACAACAGAAAACAATTGTCTATGGAAGATCCCTGGTCAACAAAAATATTTTAAAATTTACTAGCTATATTGGGTACTTTTTTTTTTTTGTCTCAATACCATTTCGGATTTACTTTTCTCTTCATTACTTTTTTTAACTAGCCAAAGTTTTTTTCTGAAGTCTCCTGTGAGAACTCCAATCTCAATCTGTAACCAAACCCCTAATCTCTACATCAAATGGAAATTTTAGGAAATTCAAAATTACTAAAAATTCCATGGTATGAAAATAAATAATTTTACCACAATTCTATTAGAAAATATAGAATAAGTTCTTGGAAATGATTACTCATTAATGAGATGCTCTACAATGTTCTCTGCTTCCCATCTTACCTGTTTATATTTTTCAATTATTCACTTTAATTTTATAATAGCTACCTGATAGATGATATAACATGTATACAAAATTCACAACAATGAGTGATACTCAACGGACATTTTCTGTTTTTCAATCTCCTTATCAACTGAGAGCTTTATAATTTTTATGAAACACATTAATCTGTTAAGACTTTTTAAAAAATATATTGCTTGTGCCCAGCTGTGGCTTAATAGCCAGGGATTCAATGAAGCACAAAACACAACCTTCCCTTAAAAGACCTTAGAGTCACATACTCAAACATAGAAATCTAAATAAAAGCTAAAATAGAAGACAGCATTCCTATGTGATCCATATATAATATCCATTAAGGGTAAGTAGGTCTAAGTTGTCTAGGAATTTACAGGGAGTTTCTTCAATTGATAAGAATTTCATATGAAACAGTACAGTTCTTCATGGAAAATATACATGGGAAATTGTTTCAATATATATATTTTTTAAAACTGCACTATCAAACATATCATGTATACTTCAGTATGTTTCTTTTCCTTATCCAAATGCTTCAGTTTCTATCAATCCTGGGATCACTAATGTGAATAGAGAGCACATGTCCTTTTGAGCATTCAAACCAAACTTTTAGATCCAGATTTATGTTTTGTTTCTCCTGTCTTACACAATATATACTACCATTACATAGTGCTGCAGAAAAATAAGGAAGCCACTCTCTATCTGTGCAAATGCCTTTTTTTCCTTAGCTGTATCTTTCAGCTAATATTATATCTATTTTTCCATTGATATCTGGGGATTTATGTCCCTTATTCCATTGTGTATTGATTGGAGAATAAATCCCTGAAATATATATCTTTTCCATGACACTGTTATATATCTATATTTCAGAACAAATGTGACTGTCATATTTTTTAGTGCTTCTACCACACAAACTACAAATAATCCAATCAGACAAACCAACATAATTCATTTCTTACTCTGCTAAAAATGCATATGCTTGAAAAATGTTTTTGAAAACTTAACAATAGTTAACATGTGCCTTTAATTTTGGAGACAGTTTTTCTTACTGACATTTGTAGAGAAAAAGAAGAGCAAAACCTGATGAGACTATCGTTACCACTAACATTCATAAACAACAATCTGACACAATACAGAAAAATATGTTTGTTAAAAAAGAAATGAGTTGTTAGAAAATATCAAATGAAGATTACCAGTGCAGAGTTAAGCATTAGTTTATATGATATCCATTATGTGATTTCTTCTGTATGGTGTTTATTTGTACATTTTCAATTCCTAGTACCGTATCTGACAGAAAGTTGTTTTTAAATATTGTATTAAATTAATTCAATCAAGTAACACTAATTACTGTTAAGACATTAGATCATACATTAAAATACATGCAACATATTTATATCATAGTAATTATTCAGCTAAAATATTTTTTATGAAAAACAAGCAATGCTCAGAGTAAAAAAATTTTTTTAAATCATTTCATTTTGACAGTACTATGATTAACGGGAAAGCAGTTATAAGTATATTACGTTGGTGCAGTTACGTTGGGTAAAATTACGCATTGCACATAATTAAGAAACAGGATTGTGCTGGAGATGCAGTAGGAATCTATGATGCCCCGGCAACTTAAAAATCATCTCAAAAAAGAGTGCTTGGCATATAGTAAATATAAAACTAATTAACTTTTGATTTATTTGTTACATGAAATTTTTGCAAGTTTGAACACTCATCTAATGGTCAAAAAGTGACTCTTTTAGAAAATGCATTTTTAGATAGGTATCCATCATGGATGTTTGCCATCTTGCATGTGAAATGTCTCCCGAGGGGTGGGAACATGTAGAAGACACAAAAGTAGTTTTTAGTAGTAACAACTTTAGATGATTCAACTGAAAATTTTAGATGATTATGACTATGGATCATTACTTTAACTGACTTGTAAATTTTCATCAAAAGTTTATGAATATGTCATGTATTTAGTGATCACAAACTTATGAAAGGAAATTACTCTAGCTAGGCGTATGACTGCATCGTCAAATGGCTACTTAAGAAATTGTATTAAAAAGCCAAGCATTCGAATGGTCTGCCACTTTTAGGCCATTGGGTATATTTGGTAACTGCAAGATTTGACAGTGACTCAAGAGTTTCACTTTATTATTAGAGTGAAACCTATTAGAGATAGTCCAGTAAGTCCAGACCTCCTGACAACAAAATTATAGGATTTAAATAAGACAGAATTAATAGTTCTATATATATTTTGAGACTTGAAATATCTTCCTTTCATTATTCTCTGTTCACTTTGCTATATCACAAATTCCAATATTCTAATTATTAAAAATTTTAGAATACCTACTGGTATTACCTTCAACCCAATTGGAATATATGAATTAGTGAATCGATATTTTCATTGCATCAACAGATTTATGATGTATAAATAAGTTTTTTATATGTATAGGTTTTAACTTATATTGCTCTACTCTGAATGCTGAAAGTTCAAAAGTATAGTGAAAGGCAACAAAATTGGGTTTTGACCAAAACCCAATACAAACCACTTTACTAACTAACATCAGTGATCCATGGATTTGGCTTCAAAATGACAAACATTACATTCAAAAGGCATCTTCACTCCATAAGTAATAAAACTCACTTAGCTTAAAAAATACATATATATATATATATGTAATATATGTTATATATTACATATATAATATATACATTTATTAATATATATTTACATGTAAGACACGATTTAAATAAGACAGAATTAATAGTTCTATATATATATTTTGAGACTTGAAATATCTTTTTAGATAGGTATTACAATATATTGATATATTATATGTATATGTGTGTGTGTGTGTGTGTGTGTGTGTGTGTGTGTGTATATATATATATATGTATATGAAACCATACAGTGTTTAAGAATCCTAGGTATAATTCTGCCTTTGGCTCCTGCATAGACATACAGGACTAGGCTCCCTGTTTGAGGAAAACATCAATTAAGAGAAGCCATCACATTTTATATGGGGGTCCTTCAGACATGCCTCACCAACCCACTCCCTAGGTTTCCTGAATTCAACCAGTACTGGTTGCTCTTTACTCAATAAACATGCTCCTGACCATGAAGTTCCAGTGCTTGGTCTGGTACATAATGCCTCAGCCAGATTTTCAGGTGATTAGATAAACAACAATGTCTTGAATTATATGTCCCACGAGAACTGACCAATATAAATGTCCCAATGCCCCCAAAGCAAGACGAAAAACCATAGAACCAGCTGTTAACTCTTTCCTTCCAATGCTGAACAGTAACTTAAGTTATATAAACATGGTTTAATTGAATAGATGAAAACAACTTAAAATACGTTTTTTAGTCATCACATTTTTGTTGGAAATTTAAAATTAGTATTTACTATTTTATTATATATAGAGAGAGTATAGATAAAATCATCATAACATCATGATTCAAACAATCTGGGCACTTGTACCTATAAATAACCTAATAAATTATTATACTAGGACAAAGAAAAAAAGACAAACAAATAATCTGGAATTCATATTTAAGTGGCTGATGTGGAGTATGTTAAATGAACAGACTGTTTTGAAATTTATTTCGAGTCACCTCACTCCTGAGAAAGATAGTAAAATCTAGTTTATTATGAAAAGTAAATTTAGCTCTCTTTCTCATTTTAACTTTCTACTTACATTTTCAGTGAATGCATTTTGTAAATACTTTATGATTTACAGACTCTTAACTGATTAGATGTTTAATTGTTGACCTTTCTAATATTTCCTTTTTTTCTGAATCTTAATCATATTAGAAAGTCTAACTTAAACTTCTAACATCTCAGGTTGTAGAAATAAATACGACTTAGCTATTTTTTCTTCTCTATATCTTACTATATCAAAAGATATTTAATATAAGAGTCAGAAATGTGGAGTAATTGCTTCAAGAGAAATTGCAATAATGTAGTAAAATAAATATTTAAATTGCATGCTTTCCCAATTTCTTTTTGTTAAATACATGGCTATTTCTGAAAGCATTTGTGTATTAATATTTTTATATTTTTATATAATAATGTGTTAAAATTTCATGTTTCAATTCTAAAAATCTAATATATTACCCTACATATAATTGACTATTTAAATATTTTAATTGCCTGCGCTTTTGTCTTTATTAATTTTTATTATGATGAGATAAATACAAAAAGCACAATGAAGAAAATATTAATGGTTATGTTATATTTCAAAGGTTTAAATTTGATTCTTTGTAACTGGTTTTCATTTAAAATGAAAGACTATTTTAATGCAGACTATGTATTATAAGATTTTTTTTAGTGTAAAAATCATATGTGTATGGTTGCTTAACATATCTTTACTGAGTAAAAAAAATTCATGGAAGATAATTTATCATTTATTATAAGTGATATAAAGGTTAAGTTTTAATGCTGTTCTCTAGTTCCATATAGTGTAGTTGTCACAATAACCCTATCAAACAAAAATGTTGGAAAGTGGTTTCAAAAGCTACAAATTCTATCAAAATTCAAAGAAAGAAAACTTCCTTCCATCATCTTGAAGGAAGGTGACATTTAAGTCAGGTTTTAAAAGCAAGCAAACATTCAGCACAACGAAAAGGGCTGGGAGAGGATACTTAAATATGGAGGAGGCAAACCACATGGTGTCGTCTAGGAAAGAAGAACAGTCAGATTGGCTGCATCAGTTAACATATATTGAAAAACAGTGTGAGAACGGATTGGAATATATAGCTCATGGAGAAATTCAAATAATCAGATTAAGTTTTAAAACATTATTGGCCATGATAGGTAGTTGTCAAGGGTTTCTGAATAGGGGAATTTGATTAAAATGTCTTTGATTTAGGATTACTAATCTGACAACTATGTACAGAATGACGTAGAGGACAAATGTATTAGATGTAATGAAAAGAGTTAACCAAAGGTCTATGAGAATGGGATGTGGTCTAAGTAAGGGTAGTATGGGTTGGTGTAAAAGTAATTGCAGTTGAAAAGGTTTAAAACAATTGCAAAAACTGCAATTACTTTTTCACCAATCTAATACCATGTAATAGGCCTTGGAAACAGAAACACTAAGGACTTATTATACTAAAGTAGAACTTGGAAATGAAGACTTGCAGTACATAAAATATTTGTGTTTATCCTGCATAGCTTAAAGTTTTGCTAAGAAGCAGCATCCCGTCAAGGTGCTCATAGTTCTTAACCCTCATTATGGCAAGATAGAGCTAAATATCTGAAGACAGCCAAAGACGTGTAAGCAGAAATAGCATGAGTAATTGTTAAGACAAGTGAGTAAGCAGATTTACCTTCTTCAATTTTTATCCCTGTCTACTAACTGAAAGCAAAAGAACTTGAAATCGTATATGGCAGAGAGTAAAGATGGAAGGAGCCCAGTTTCCCTAAATTACCAAGTGCAAGGGCGCCCGCTGAAAATCTGAAAAAGGAGTGAAGTGTTGTTATTGAGTCTGTAAGGTTTGAGGCTTTAACAATGAACAACTGTCCTTACTCTATCTGCTACAGATGGTACCACATACAAAATCCTAGATCTATTTCATTATTTTAGTGTTCAAGCAGTAAGCAAGAAATATTCCATTTCATATCCAATTATAGGAGTAGGGCTCCTTGGAGAAATGGTTGACATTAGGTCTGGGACAAAATAGATCCAAGATGAGCCTGAAGCATCTTATAGTATCAGAAACAAACACACGCACATACACACACACACACACATACACACACACACACAAACTGTATGTGATAGGAACACAGAAGCCAACTGAAAGAACTCCCAAAGGACGAAGTCCCAGTGAACTAAAGATCTGTGCAATAAGACAAAAGAAAAAAGTAAAATAAAAAAATAATAATAAATATCCACGAGATTATATTAATATAAATGCTGATAAGTAAATACATAAATAAGGGGAAATGAACACCTCCTATGTAGAAGAATTTAAAAAGAAAATGTATGTAGATAGTCTACCCTTAAAAAGGTGAGGCCTAATTCTTCACTTCTTACGTGTGAGATGTGCCTGGTGATTTATTTCCACCGAGTACAGTTTTGAATGGAAGAAAAAATACTTTATGGCACAGAAACCTGCCAAACACTATCTCAGCTAAGTGATCAAGATTAATACAAACAGTTTTAAGTCAGGTTGAGAATATGTACCCTGGATATGATGGGATACATGGTACTTTTTTTCAGTGGCCTTCCTCCTAAAATCCCATAATTCCATTCAAATCATGTGAAAAACATCACGCAAATGTCAGTTGAGGTTTGTTCTACAAATTCTTGAGAGGTTCTTCTCATGATTGTCAAGGTCATTAAAAACAAGAAAGGCTTGATTAACTATCACTAACAGGAGGCGTGATCTAACATGATGTAACGTGAGGAGACATGACAGCTAAATGCAATGTGGCATTCGGATGGAATCTTGGAACAGAAAAAGGATATTAGGTAAAAGTCAATTAAGTATGCTCCAGAATTTCTTCAGATTTCATAACAATATATCAAAAATCAACTCACTGGTTGTGACAATTATATCATAATAACAGAAGATGCTAATAGGGGAAACTTGTTGTGGGGTATGAGAACTCTCTCTACTATCTTCACAAATTTTCTGTAAATCAAAACTATTCTAAAATTTAAAAAACTAATAAATTAAAAGTAGCAATAATGTTGAAAAACCATGCAGAAGGCAGTCACAAATCATAAATAACATCTGACAAGATAATTTATCCTAGAAAGCAGAATAAGCATCTAATCAATATATGTATCCCATCATTATCAGGATAATGGTATTTGGGGACACAATTCCCTATGGTTCTCTTATGGTTTTCCACAGTTTCTGAGTGAAACAGAAACTGTCTTGTTGTTCCAAACTATCTTTTCAAGGCTCTTTGCAAACTTTGTACATAGCAAACATTTCTACAGTCAACAGCCTTGAAAGATATGGTTAAGGGCAGGTTCATTTATTGCCTATTACAACATTAGCTCGTGTTTCCTGCACACCACTCATTGTTTGTATAGGTGATAAACAGGGTGTTCATGTTTCCTTGTCATAAGGAAACTGGGTGGTCCATTGGGGCTCATAGAACCAGTACAAGAAAGTGCCGATACCCTAATTGTTGCTATTGCTGTGAATATTAAACTGTCTTTCATCTGTGACCTAGAAATCTTGCATATTTCACCAGCATCCACAAAACTGGTCATGCTGATGTGTTAGTTTGCAAGTAAGGTAACATCTCAAATACTTCAGAACTCTTAGCAAGAGGTTCCACAATATTTGGTTGGTGTGACTTAATCATTGTTGTGAAGTAGTGACCCCTATGTGTCTCCTAGTCTTTCTTTTTCCAAAGGGAATTTTCTATTGCAGTTAGTCACTGTTGTATATTAAGTGTTATAGCTAAATTACTTTAATTCATTCATTGTCAGTCTATAGAATCTATATCCAAATATAATAAAGAAGTGTGTACATCAAGATCTGATAAAGAGGCAGCTCCTTTGGATGGGGGATCTTTGTGTATGGGAAGAAGTGTTTGCAAAAGCATTTCGTGACCAAGACCTTGGCCCAGATGTCTTACGGTGTTTTTTTGTTTGTTTGTTTGTTTTCTTGGGAAGTATCTATAAGGCCAACAATTATGTGTCTAGTCTCCTTAAATCTAGACATGACTGCTTATGTAACTAATGGATATAAAATGAATGATATACAATTTCCTGGACAATGTGGTAAAATCTATATGACCCTCCTATTCCCTCCATCTCCTATATGCTGGTTGCCAATAAAGGACTTCATGGTCTTCTGAGATGATTAATGGATAAATTAGTAGGATCCTGAGTCTCTGCATCACAGCATAAAATCTCAGCTATTGAATACATACATCAAAATATTACATGAGTAAGAAATAAACATATTTATGTTAAGCTGCTGAGAACTGAAGCATTGTTATTGCAACCAGTATTAACCTACCTATCTAATTAGTAGTGAGAAGAGAATAATAATTAGAAGAATGATTATTTTTGGTGATATTAGTAGATTTTGCTAACTAGTTAATAGAAAAGTAGACAAAAAGATAATTCTCTTGTGTCACCAGAGGAGGACGCAGTTGGGAGTTTAAATTCTGAGATTCCTTTAAAAATTTCTATCTAGACTTACAAGTACTTATTTTGATTTGTGTTATGGCAGGCAGAATAATAGGCCCCAAAGATGTTTAGATTCTAATTCCTGAAATGTGTTAATAGGTTATGTTACCTGGCAAAGGAAAAAACTAATATTATCGAAGATGGAATTAAGGTTGCTAATTACCTACCTTAGAATAGGGAGATTATTCTAGATTATCTGGGTGGGCCCAAAGCAATCACAAGTAGCTGTACATTGGAAAAGGGAGGTGGAAGAGGTCAGAGTGATGTCATGTTGGAAGGACTGAGCCTGGCTGTTGCAGACTTTGGAGATAGAGAAAGTGTCCACAAGCAAAGGATTGCAAACTGCCTCCAGATGCTGTGAAGGACAAGAAAACAAGTTCTCTCTGAAAGCCTCCAGTATAAAATGGAGCCCAGTCAGCACCTTCATTTTAGCCCATTGAGTCCTACTCTCAATTTCTAAGCTACAGAACTGTGAGATAATAATTGGTGTTGTGTTAAGATACTAAGTTTGTGGCAATGTATTATAGCAGGCATGGAAAACCAATGTAGTAGTCATACACACAGAGGGGATGTTTCATACCACAAGAGAGGAAAAGATCAGCAAGAAAGAAAAGCTAAAATGAGGAAAGAGAAGATAATTGAAAGGTAAAATAGAACAGAACAATTCTTTGATAACATCTATATTTTATATCAAGATATGGAAAAATAACAGAGTAGATGTCTCTTTTTAGGAAGAGAGTAACCTTGTTCAAAGACCAGAGGAAAAGTGCTCCATGACAAAGTTTTTACCTTTCTTCTAAGGTCTCTCAACCTGCTGTGGTGTTTTTATTTGCTATTTAATGTCGTATTCCCTTGAACACAGATATACCCTGGGTGCTGGGTGAGTACAGACCATCACAGATATCTCTGGCCCACGACTTGGCCTACTTGGCAGCCAGGGCCCCCTTCCACCATCCACCAGACCAATGTACCTTGCCTTGATCAAAAGGGGGGAATTTGAGACAGTTGTCTTCCTCCCCTTCCCACCGGCCCACAGCTCTAACACAGAGAAGACTGTCAACCCCTAGGGGTGATTCTACACTGTTGAGACATTAGGTATCCAGGTGGGTGGGGTGGTGGTTGAGTGGCTTCCTCTTACCAAGTCAACCTCCTAGTCTGCCATAGTAGGCTAGGCAGCCCCAATCAGTGGAGAGTACAACTATGAGCATTAGTAGCCAACACTCGAAGTAGCTGGAGAAGGGTGTATCCACCCAAATAAGGAATCTGGGTGGCCCACCAGCACCTCCTACAGCAACCTAGGCTTGTGCTCTGATCGTGGGGTGGCACCTGACTCAGTACTCCTCTGACCAAGCCCTACCTTGTTTTGCTATAGTGTGCTAGTAACTGCAGAATTCAGGGTGTTGACATTGAAAATACTGGGCCACATATTCATTGGTTAGTAAAAATATGTAATAAAGTTGTAAACAGATTTTGGATTGCTATTCATCACCAGGAAAGTCTGGGGTTGGTCACTACTATTATATTATTGATTGGGATCATAAATCAAAATTAAAAAAAAAAAGATAAAACAATGAAAACCAAAGGACAGGAAAGAAACTAAAACTCTGTTCTTTACCTTTAGCTGAAGCCATATCCGAGCACAACTTTGGATAGAACCAGGACTATTTCTCTGGTTATTAAAGATGTAGGGAGCTTTATTTACAGTGGCCAAGACAAGGAAACTACCAAAGTGTCTTTCCATGATGGATAAATTGGATGATTAGATGATTGGATAAAGAAGATGTGATATATTTACACAATGGAATACTATTCTGCCATAAGAAAAGATGAAATAGTGCCATTTGTGACAACATAGGTTGAACTTGAGATTATTATGCTAAGGTAAGTCAGACAGAAAGTCGAGAACCACATGATTCCACTGATATGTGGGATATAAAACTGAAAACACCCAAAGAACAAGACAAACAAATGAATAAACAAAAACTAATAGACACAGACAATAGTTCAGTGGTTACCAGAGGGTAAGGGGGGAGGAGCATGGTAGATGAGGGTAAAGGGGATCAAATATATGGTGATGGAAGGAGAACTGACTCTGGGTGGTGAACACACAATGTGATATGTAGATGATGTAATACAGAATTGTACACCTGAAACCTATGTAACTTTACTAACAATTGTCTCCCAAAAATCTTTTAAAAAAAAGTAAGACAGGAAAAAGAGCACTTGTTTATATCATTCTATGGTTTAATAAAAGCAAATTCAAACTTTTATGCACAAGTGTATGTATATAAAATTACTAAGATGTGAACACGGCCCTGATGATATACACAATAGCAAATAAACACGAGCCAATATTTCACATAAATAAGTTTGATTTGTTTAAAAAATAGATTTTATATATATATATATATATATATAAATATATATATATATATATATATATATATATATTTCTGGCATTTGCTTTGTTTTTAAGGTCATAAAGGTAACATTCCTTGGTAACAAATGTAATATAGTAAAAAAAAAACAAAACTAAAGTATCACATGTGCATAATATAGACTACAGATACTTTGTGGCTTATATTTTCTTAAGAATATGGAATAATTTCAGGATCATATTTATTTATTTTTAAGAAGGGTGTAGCTCACAGTGGAACATACAGGGATTGAACCGAAAACATTGGTGTTATCAGCACCACTCTCTAACCAACAGAACTAACCAGCCACCCGTTTTTTTATTTAATTTACTTGACCAAAAGATGATTTCAAGTTACTCTGCACAATAAATTTTATGGACTATTTTTTCCTCAAAGACACTTGAAAGAAATTAAATACAATTTTTCCTTAGGCTAATGGCTCGTTGTTTGGTAATCACAGAATTTATTTGCACTGAATTTGGGAGAGTTATATAGTTTCTCTATATTTGGATCAGTATCATGATGATAATGACGATGATTTATCATTATTATTATTATTATCATTATTATTATTATCATGGGTTTCTTCATCTCCATACTTATATATTCTGGTAAAAGGAATACCCCAGAATCAGACATAGTTCAGTAAAATAATTGCCTGAATTAGACAGTTGCTGGTTTCCTCTTCCATATCTATGTCAGTCTTGTGGAATTCATATATCCCCATGATAATCCACGTGTTGTAGATGAGATTGCATCCACTCCACAGCTCTAGGGACGAGCCTATCCTGAATGGCTTTTTAAGTCAATGAGAACACTCCATTCTCTTGTCAGGAGTGATTGATTCGTTTTTGGACACGTGACCTAATTCAGGTCAGTAGAAAACAGAGGATAATAGGAATTTCTGGATACACAGTGAGATCTTTCAAAATCAAAACCTACTATATCCATTTTTCTGTTATGGGGGAAATACTGATTCTCCCTCAAGCCACCATATCAAGGCAGAAGTTAAAAGCTTGTAAAAGGTACAGAAGAGACAAATAGGCAGGTTAGGTCATTGATATTATCATTTGAGTAGATAGATGAAGACTCAACTTGACCAATCTCTATTTGTTGCACCAATAAAATATGTTACCATTTAAATAAAATTACAACTAAATGAAACTTATAATTTACACCTAAAATAACTTTCAGTATTTTGATAAAGGAAAAATATATCTCAAAATATATATAAAAAATGACTACGGTAATTTAAAAAATGGAAAACAATTGTACCTCCTCTTTAAGCTCAGTGATTGTACATTTGGCAGCAGGTGAAACTTGGATTTAATAATAAATTGGCAGGTTTTTATATCCCCAAATTCCAGAGTTAGTATGTACAGCACTCTCGAGAACACTGTAAAAATGGCATTGAAGTTGAGATTGAAAAATTGAAATTGTCCTGTGTATTTTGGGGAAGAAAACTGATGATAGTGAGATGACATACTTATGATGCCTTCTAACTTTACCTCTTTGAAAGCTCCATTAGTAAAGCATAACATATTCAAATTTGTACTGTAGAAAAAGAGAACTCTCTTTTCTCAAGAGTGGAGTATCTCATCTTTCATATTGATTCATTGCAGGGTATTAAAACAGAAACTACTACTTTCTTTGATCACTAAAACAAGAAACAGAATTCTACTCTTTGAAAGAAACCATATTTATATACCATTTTCTAGTCAGTTTGCTTATTTACGTCAAAATACTCAAATCTGGATGATGATGATCTCATCAGTTTGCCATTAGCAAATCATTCCACAGTAACACATTAAAGTCCAAAACCCCTACAGTTGTCTATCAACAAGGGACAGTAGGGATGACCCTGTTGTCCATGGATAGAATTTTATCAGCCATTCACCTTGCCAACATTTATTAAGATGGTTGTGATTACATTGGTCCCACCTGGATAATCTTACATCATGATCCTTAATTTAATCATGTCAGCAAAACCCCTTTTGCCACCTAACAAATTAATGTATTTATAGCTTCTAGAGATTAGGATGTAGTTGATTTTTTCTGGGGTCATGGAGTATTTTGTCTACAATAAGAATTAACAATAACAATAAAAATACAGAGAAGTTAAAAAATGAAGATTAGACACACCAAATTTCCTAATTTTGTTGAATGTAGAGAAATTTTAAATGATTTTGAATTCCAATGGGAAAAAAAATGACAGAACTAAGCTTCACATAATTTTGCTAAACTGTTAAAAATATAATATTTGTTATGACCTGTGTTAGAAAAAAAACATTTTTTAAGTGTTTATAGAACTGTTAATAGGAAAAAAAGATTTCCTGAGAAAATCCAGTTATATACCATGCATATGAGATCAAACTATAAAAAAAGTTATGAATATATAAAACCATATTCCATCTGGAAAAATTCAGAATCTAGAGCTAAACAAGAGATCATTGAAGGTTCAAAAGGAAAAATGATTTTAGATATGATGAAGGGTGGGTTATTCCACTCCACTGAATTGCTCAAGGGAGTGAGAATAAATGATACAAATAAATGCAATTATGTCCTTTGGAATTTCTCCAGAAAGCTGCTTTCTTTTTTCTCTTTCATTCTTTCTTCCTTCCTCCCCCACTCCCTCACCACCACCCTCTCTCCCTTTTCCTTTCCTTCGTTTCTCTCTTTCTTTCTTCCCTTTCTTTCTTTCTCCTTTTCTTTCTTTCTCCCTACCTCCCTTCCTTCCTTCCTTCCTTCCTTCCTTCCTTCCTTCCTTCCTTCCTTCCTTCCTTCCTTCCTTCCTTCCTTTCTTTTCCAATCCAACTCACAAACATTTTAAGTATTGATAAAATATTTTGCTGAAAACAGTCAAAAGTTCAAATTTAACCCCGAGAGAGGTCAGAAACATGACTGGTACATTTTTTAGAAAAGAAACAATGTTTTTTAGTCTCATCCCAGAGCCTTTACATTTTATTTTAAGGACACCTTAGATGCAGGTTTGTTATTACTGTACTTTATCATCCTTTTTTGTTGTTGTTGTTAGGGTACCAAGTAATCTTCCCTGCTTCCACACTTGATTCCATCTTATTATAAAAAATAAAATTCTAGTATCTTTGTCCTTGAGTGTATTCTTTTACCTGTCTATTCATACTCTTTAGTGATCATCTCTCTTTTATACCTCCACTATACTTTACATTTATTATAACCCTTACAACATTCTAGCAATGATGTGTATAAAGGTCGCTGGGTACCATGTCAGCAACTAGAGATCACAGATTGTATTTTAATTATTTTCAATTGCTAATCACTCATCATAGTGTCCAGCACAGAGTAAGATCTCCATACGATATTATTAAATAATGAATGTATATGATGGATAAGCTAATGGTTATGACATTTAATAAATATTTCTATTTCTACAGATGAAATACTAGGAACATGTAAGTGTAATTATGAGGACTTGTAAACTTATCAAAATAATACAGGCTAAATAACAATTAGAAATAGTAATAAGTTTTGGTCCTAACTGAGGTTTAACTATTCAAAAGAATATCAAATTTTCAACTTAGACTTTATATTGAATATTCTTTTTTTTCCCTGAGGTGAAATCTGGGGATAAAAATTCATCACAAACAAAATGGTAAAGTGTTGTAATATAAGTCAATTTTCTCACATCAAGAGATAGTACAGATAACAAAATAAATCTCTCTTTATTAGCTTAGTATGTTCTAGTGCTAATTAATTGTTCATTGTGCTAGCACTTTATATGCAATTCTATCTAATTTAATTATCAAAACAATTGTGAATAGGAGTTACTTTATCCCTTTTACAGATGAGAATACATGTGGTTAGAGTCCTGCATTTAGAAGAAGCAGAATTAGAATTCAATCTAATTTTCTCCAGGTCAAAAATCATGCCTTCCCATTAGAACATAGCCATCACACATCACTTTCACTATATCTTTTAATCAGTAAAAGTGCTTATAAAGAGCTAGTATACAGATTCAATTTGAATCTTTATTCTCCATGCTGACATCCATATTACATGAATTGATAATCATTACCCTTTACATTGCGTTACGCTATTCTCAAGGATTATGTGTTTCTTATATAAACAATTAATTACATCTAAAGGATTTTAGGTTCCAAGATTTGTGTACAAAAAATAAGCTCTAACTTTCAGTTTCTTAAATATGATGGCATTTTTTAACAGAAAATGCACTGCTGTAAACATTTTTTTTTTTCTTCATATGCTTTACTTACTACATCTAGTCTCTTGGTGATTCCCAGGAATCTTAGAGAATGTGGTTTTTGTTTCACCATAGACTCAGCTCTTAAATGTAACTTCCTAAGATATATTGCACACTGCTATTATTCTGCTCATCTCCCCACTGTACAGCAATAAACTGGGTGAGAACCTGCTTTTTTTTTTTCCCTCACTCACCTGAACATTCTTTGTCCAGATCCTTTTATCAACAGCATTTTTCTCCAGGTAACTGTTCTCTGTTGAGAATACTTTGAGCAGCTATGGTAGGAGGGACAGTAAGCTATGACACTACATAATATAAGAAAAAAAAATTATATATTCTCTCTGATTTTACCCTCTCTGATTTGTCCCCTGAGTTCTCACAGATGAGACTCCTTAGATTTTCCAGTTATGCTTATTGAATGCCATTGAGGAAAAAAAAAGTCAAATACGTTGTGAACTCTCCTGTAACTCTCTCAGGTAAACAGTGAGACTCCCTTTTCTGTGTTCTTATTGCAACTACTACTAGTCCTAATAAAATTTTAGTCATATTTAATTGCATTTAATTATTTCCTTCCACAGGAGTGTACAAACCTGGAAAGAGACTCTCTCTGTCAGGGGTATATCATTAACACTGAGAAGAACTCTGCACATGATACCTAATTAACACATTTAGTGAATGAATATTTTTAATTATGAAAGATGCAAGGTATGGATTTCTAACCTGAAATATATGGCCAATTATATCTCATATTAGTTTTGAGAAAAACTGAAGAAAAATTGCATTCTAAGGGACAACCAGACTCAAGAATTATCATCTTTTGTCCTGCAATACCTAAAACAGCACATTTATTGGGCTTTCAAAGAAATGCAAAATAAGCAATTCTTCTTTTCTAAATCCCTTCAGGAGCTAAAATAAACCCTATTCTATTAAATTACAAAATGATCTCTCCAGATGCTTACCTCATTATTAAACAGGCAAATACATGTAAGAAGTTTTTACTTATTGAGAGTTTTAATATCCTATTTAATATTTACTTAAAAAAACTTTTTACAAGGAAATAAATTAGAGAAATGTCATCTATGTGTTTTAAGCCAAATTGTCTAGAATATTTTTACATATCACAAAATGGAATTAGAAAACCAAATAAAACTGACTATATAATAAAAATACTGTGTGTATATGTATTATATTATAATATATATTATATATAATTTCTCATAATCATAGTAAACTATAGGACTATAATACATTATTATAAATATAATTATATTATAATATATATCATAATTTCTCAAAAATCAAAGTAAACTGTAGAATAATTAAATAATATATACAAAAATAAATAATAAGCTCTAACTTGATACATCAAAACAGAAAGAAAACATTTAATAAAATATTCTTTATAAAATATGAATTGGAGGCCCCTTCTTTAACAGGATAAGCATAAATGTAAGCAAAAATCAACATCAAACTTTTAATTGTTGGAAGAACGTTCCCTGAAAATTTTGGGGGGTATTATTCACTATGCATTGTCTACAGATATAACACACTTATAAGTTTAATCTTCATTAACACTTTCTCTGTCACATTCTGAAGTCTAGACATTAAAAATAAATGATAAGTCAAGCTCTATTTTAGCATTTTCTGATTTTTTTGTGGTACAAATACTCACATCATGGATTATGTTAAGCCAGTAATGTGATGTCACTGGACACAAAGTTGGAAAGAAATGCATACTAGCTCACTATTACCAAGCATTTCCATCATACAAATAAACAGACTTAACCTCAGGATTATAAATTGTAGCAAAATGTAATAAACAGTGAGTGTTAAATATTTACATTTGTTTTTAATATGTTTAATTATAAGTTATGTAATTTACTTTTTAACTATGGCTGTATTTAACAACCGGTTTGCAATATTCCTGAAACATTGAACATAACCATTTGTAAGGTGGTAAAAACTATCTCAAGCATGCTATTGGCAGGGTTTTATGCAGTAGAAAAGCAAGACTGATCTATAATGTTGGAACAATATTGGTGATTCACTAAAGTATTCTCATGACATTGATGAAGGAAACGTCTCATGGATTCTCTTAGATTATCAATAGTGAGTAGAATTGTCAGAGATAATAAGTACACAACGCTACTGTTTTGAACCAACATAAAGAAACAAAGAGCAGATTTACTCTTTTGACTGAAACATCTTAAAAAATGGACTGAAATATATGAAACAGCATATCTTGAGGAATTCGATATCAGGCAATGAAAGACAGTGATCTCTGGGAAAGAAAAGTGGGAAAAGTGGCGAGTCCTATGATTTTCCCAACCTTCCGCCTAGATAAGGCTTTTAGGTCATGGTAAAGGGAGGTGGAACACAGACAGAACTTGTAAGTTTCTTTGGCTTGTTATGGAGTTGGGAGTCCACAGAAGCTGAAGTAGCTAGATTTCACAAACAATGAGGGGAGCACTGCACAGAGAGAGAACTCTGGAGATCTTCACAGTATTCTTCTCATGTATGAGGTCTGACAATGAAATTCACAAACTTGCCACCGTAAGCTTACATTGGCAGCACAGTACAAACACTTCGGTAAGGTTTCATAACTTTGGTATATCAGTTTCTCACAGCTGTGTTCCTGTCGATGTGTGGCCGTATCTTCCTAGGTGGTGTTCATTATTGTTGTTGCGTGTTTTTGTGTGCTGTCATGAAAATCTCTGAGCTTGAATGGGAGCAACAAACAGACATTAAATTTCTTGCTAACTTGGCAAGAGTGGAAGTGAAATCTGAAGCATGTTAGTCAAAATTTAAGGGGATAATGACATGAAGGAAACAGCAGTATACAAATGGATTAAATGTTTTTTCTGAGGGGAGAGAATGCATCACTGATAAAGAGAGGTCAGGGCGACCAGTAACGGGCAGAAGTGATGAAAACATTGCAAAAATTTGTTGAATTGTTTGTCAAAATTGTCAGCTGACTGTGAGAAGCATAGCAGACCAAGTAAACATAGATAGAGAAACAGGAAAATCTTAACTGAAAATCTTGGCCTGAGAAAGGTATGTGCAAAAATGGTCCCGAAGGGGCTCTCCGATGAACAAAAGCAGAGGAGAGTCGAAATTTGCCAGGACCTTTTGGAGAAGCAAGATGATGCTTTGGATCATGTTATCACTGGTCATGAAACATGAGTGTACCAATACGACCCTGAAACAAAGCATCAAAGTGCACAATGGAAGTTAGCCAATTCTCCACGACCAAAAAAGTTTTGTCAGTCCAAATCAATAGTCAAAACGATGTTGCTAACCTTTTTTGTATCAGAAGGATTATTTATTATGAATTTGTACCAACTGGACAAACAGTTAACCAAGTTTACTCTTTGGAAGTACAGAAAATGCCATGTGAAAAAGTTAGATGAAAACGACCTGAGCTTTTCGCCAACAATTCACGGCTCTTGAATAATGACAATGTACCAGCTCACACAGGACTGTCTGTGAGGGAGTTTTTAGCCAGTAAACAAATAACTGTATTGGAACACCCTCCCTACTCATCTGATCTGGCCCCCAATGACTTCTTTCTTTACCTGAAGATAAATTAAGTATTGAAAGAAAGACATTTTGACATTCAGGACATCGAGGGTAATACGACCACAGTTCTGATGGCCATTCCAGAAAAAGAGTTCCAAAATTACTTTGAAGGGTGGACTAGGCACTGGCATCGGTGCATAGCTTCCCAAGGGCAGTACTTCCAAGATGGCCATAGTGATATTCATCAGTGAGGTATGGAGCACTTTTTCTAGGATGAGTTTGCGAACTTAATTGTCTGACCTCCATATACCATGATTTTTTTTTTATAAACACAGCCTTTATCACAAAATTTATTTTTTCTAAATTTGAAGTCAAAATCCCAATGTGATTAGAAATAATGTGATTAGATAAATATGTTTTATAAAGCAAATGAATGAATAAAAACAGAAACACCTATGGCCAAGAAACCCTTGATTAAAAAAAGAATTAAGACTTGCTCTTTGAGATAACAAGTCAGGCTATAAAAATACACTAAAATATCTAAAACTATTTAGTGGCATTAGTGGAAAACTAAACTGAATGCTGAAATAGTATATAAACCTCAGAATCAGACTCCAAATGCTACAGAGATTTGTGATGCAACAAAGGTGATATTTCATATTAAGAGGATAAAGGGACTTATCACTAGTGCTAGAAAAATTGGGAATCTAGAAAAAATAAAGATAATGTTATATCTCTACACTACTTACAAAGTGCATTCTAGAGTAATTAATGGCTAGATTAAAAGGATACAGATATAAGTAATAAAAATTAGAGATAAAGTAAACTTTCAAAATGTCTTAGAATTATTTCATCAATAAAATGTTATTTATTCAATGTGTTTTTATTATTTGTATGTTTTATTATTGAACATTCCATCACAGATACAGCAGCTGATATTTTGCCTATTAGCCTAGTTTAAGACCAATTTTAACTGGACACAGAATTATGAACATTTAAATTCCTTGAAGTGTGTGTTCTAGAGGTTCCGGATCTGAAAACTTTCCAGAACATTAGCCTACATATTTCATTTGAATTTCAAACATAAAATGCATGATTTTCATTACATATTGGCCAAAATAACATAGATGTTGATTTTTGCCAACTATATTTATCAAAAATACCCGAGCAACTTCATATTTTATTATATAAAACCAAATATTAAGCAAAAGATCAGCATATTAAGAAATAAAAACATGTCTGGGGTGATAACGTACGTCACAGTGACTATAGTTAACGATACTGTAGTATATATTTGAAAAGTTCCTAAGGGAATAGATTCTAAAGGTTCATTTAAAAAGAAAAATATTGTAACTATATAAAAGGATGGATGCAAATTAAACTTGTTGTAATAATTTCACAATATATCATGTTGCACATTCAAAACTAATATATCATAGTCATTTATATCTCAATATTTAAAAAAAAAATTGTACCAGATTATTTGTTATAGAAACACAATGTCTAAGCACTAATTTGAGTAATTGTTATAATTACACTGGAAAAGTCTATGGTAATCCTACAGAACCTGCCTGAGTAACCAGGGTTATTAAAGAACAGATCATTTTAAGCAATGGAAAGAGAAAGACATTATTATCGTTCTCTATTTTTCTCTAAAAGAAAAAGGAACCTTAAAAAACTAATTCAGGACTTTTTTTTTCGCCTTTCCTAAGTTAAGCTTTATTTTTCATAATTATATCATCCTAGATATGAAATGCAGTGACAGTAGGTATCATATCAAAACATTTTACTCTTAATCCAGAATACCACAAGAAGAACTATAAGGAAGGAAATAAGCTTTGACATCTTTGTCAAGTCAAAATTGTAGGTAATTATTTTAAAGTAGGTCTTCTTTTTTTATTTTAAAACTGAGGAAAGAAAAGTGGCCATAATTATTCTGCAATGGAAATGTAAAAATAGTACACTCATAATTCCAGGAGTTATCAATTCTATTCCCTGTGTGATGCCGTAGGAACCTAACAAATAAAACATTCATGTGAAAAATGTAACTTAGTATAATGGACGAAGTGCATTTCAAATTATCATATAGAACATTCAAATAATGAACACTAACTTAAATGTTGTGTCATTTCGTATCCTGTCACAAATATGAAAATTTAATGAAACAGTATATACATAAATGGCATATATATTATATTTAGGGATTTTCATAGTTCTCCATATTGTAATAGCAAAATCATTTGAAAGGTGGTAAAAACACTACCAATGTCATCATTGCACATGGTAACATGGTTTCCACAATATTCCTAATTAATGCTTACATCATAGGGAAGCCTTGCTTTTATAAAACGAGGTTTTCATTTTTGTTTTTTTCCCTTTCTATGCCACATACAAGAAAAAATATATTTTAACTACTTTAAAAGATATTTGAAAAATGTATTTGGATGCCTGAGGCAATTTGAAGAAAGACACAGACACAAATAGATTGTTAATAAGTCTTAAATGAACATAATACATAAGTATGGAAAAACATAAGTATAATACTAGAAATAATAACTATAATAAGAAAGTGTGCTTCATTTTTCTGAAAGCAGAATAGAGTTTCCCTTAATCCTGAAGAATAGCCCTACAATTTTATATATCTTCTACTTTTCTAAATAAGGTAATAGCACATTTCAAACTGAATTTAAAATATCTTTGTATATGCTTATTAATGGAACTAAGTGATCCACAGAGTATCTCTTCCAGCCCAAAGGACTGTCAGATACATCTGCTTTATTTTGTAAGGGCTAACAATACTATAATTGCATACGTATGTTAAAATATACAAATATATAAATGATATATACATATTAAACTAGAGTTGAAATGACAACTACTTGGGTTGAGTTTCTGAATTTAGTTCCATGGAAAAAGGCAATAAATCTTTGATTTTGGTAGTAATAAGAGCTAACTTTTTTAGGGCTTCCTAGATACCAGACACTGTTAATGCTTTTTGTGTATTAAGACTTTTAATCTTCATAAAAACTCTAAGAGTTAGTGCTATATTTATTGACCCAAATTTACCATGGGGAAGCTGACACATAGAGATTAAATTGCCCGAACTTACATTGCTAATGGGGATCATACACAGCCTTGGGATGCTGAACTTTACACTGTACCTAAAGGGTGCCCTCAAACTATGTATTTGATGAATCTATGTGGATCATTCATGCTCTTCCTAACCACTAATTGATTAGGCCTCAGATTAGCGTCTTTAATATTAATTTATAGTTTCATTTCAATAAGCATACATACACACAAACACACATTTTGAGATGATTTAAAACAGAAAAAAATGGTTATAATGCCAATCTCTTGTTTCTGCAAGCAAATTTATATGGAATAAGTTGTTGAATCTCTTCATTTTGACTTTCTCATTTGAAAAACGGTGATGATAGTATAGGACGTGTGATAAAAAATTCAGTGAATGTTTTAATTAAAAAATATATATGTTACAGTAAAAGACACATTGCCATTAATCCCCTTCAAAAGACCTCCCCTAACTTCAAACACACTTATCCTATCGTTCTTGCCACTTTCTGAAGCAGTTCTGGAAGTCCTCTTTCATGAGTGTCTTTACTTCATCCTCCAACATGACAACACCTCATGTCACACATCGCTTCTGGTATAGCAATTTCTGTCAAATAAAAACATTATGCTGTGTCCTCATTCACCTTATTCACCTGATCTGGCACTGTATGACTTCTGGCTCTTTCCCAAAGTCAAAATGATTGTGAAAGGTAAACATTTTTAATCAATTCAGGACATCGTAGCAGCCATAAGAGTGCAACTGAAACACTGAAGAAAGAGGACTTCCAGAACAGCTTCAGGAAGTGGCAAGAAGGACAGGATAAGTGTGTTCGAAGTGAGGGGGAGTATTTTGAGGGGGATTAATGACAATGTGTCTTTTATTATAATAAACTTTTTATTTAAACATTCACCATATTTTTTTGTGTACAGTAGATTCCTGACTAGACCTGAGATCTCATTTGTAAGATACAAGGTGAAAATAAAGCAATGTTTTTATATTTTAGAATAGAGTGTATAAAAGTGTTACCATAGAGAATTTTTAAATAAAATGTTATCAGTCTTTTATGGAAGTGGTATGCTAGGCACATCATCAATAAAGCAAACTGTATGCAATTACTATTTTGGGACTAGTAATCAGTTAGGCCATTTTCTCTTGTAGTTCTGCAGATATTTAAAGATTTTTGTTTGTGTGTTTTAATGCTGACTGGGTTTTGGACTGCATTATGAAGCCACCGAACAGGTGAAGTTCTTCAAGAATTGTACAGCTGACCTTTCCAGGTTTTGTTCTCACTAGCAATTTTGCAAAACTTTCAGTAAGTGATACAATCTAACAATTAAAACATTTGATCTGTTATGTATGATCATTATTCAGTACAGCTTTACCAGTTTATTTCATAGTGAAAAGGATATAGAGATAAATAATATTTGAAATTATTTAAATATAGATTTCAGCACAATGGCAGCTAACTCACAATTGAGGTTGTGTAGCAACTTATCTCTATTGTCTCTCACCTTTATATTTAGCTCCTATAAAAGTCATCTCTGGGAAGATATTTGTGAAGTACAGTTATTATTCAAAACCCAAGTGAACTGACACATCAAAATGTTATACTTTTTCCTCTAAGGTTAATGAATATTTACAAAGTTAATCAAGAATTGATATAATAATTCAGGGAAAATCTGGCATGCATTTTTTGCTTTGAATAATCAAGATTTTTGCTAATATTCATCAAATTTAAAAGGCAATCACTGAACTATTTATTTTTCACAGTAGAAGATGAGAGACTTGGAAATTAAGGGAACAGTTGGAAGAAATTCCCCCACTATATGTCCATTATCAACCAACATTAGAGAAAAGAAATAATTTTTTACAATAAAAAATGAGTGGACTCTTTCACTTATATACCTATTCCATGAGCATATTTGCAGCATTTACCCTGATTCAGGCAATATGATAGATGAGAAATACACAAAAGTTACTAAGATGTGGCCCCTATCCTCAAGGAACAAATTACCTGGTATATGATCTGAAACAGTAAGAACACAACTCTTAAAACTGTGAAAACTAATTTAATGGTTCAAAAATGTAGAACAGGAAAAAACACAACTAATTACTTTAGGTTTCAGAGTAGCTTGAGTTTATTTATAACTTAAGAAAGAGTCAAGAATTGTTTTAAAAAGTATTCCACAGTTTTAAAGATTTGGAAGTTTTATGAAAGTCAAAACTATCAAGCACTTAATCTTTGTAATAATTTGATTTCAAAGCCTAATTATTTTTACACTAGACCATCGTCAATGACACCAGTAAGAGATAGTCTAGGAGTAGCTCTATGTTTTAAATAAATAATACTAATTACTTATTTTGTATTTCCCAATGTATTGTGTTCCTTAGAACACAAGTGTTGTGTTTGTGTTAATTTATAGTAAGATAGCTCAAGATAAGAAAGAACTTGATAAAAACAGATTTTCTGTGAGGCATAGAAATCAGAACTCTAACTTTACTGAAGAAAAAGTTATGAATGTTTTTTGTTTCCCCTAAGATTGTATGAAGAGTTTGCTGTTTTCATGTCCCATGTGTCAACATTTTGTTGTTGTTATTATTTATTTTAGGTTACAATATTCACACATGCATAAAATGAAATTCAGGTAAGCAAAAGAATCTATAATCATACCATCATGGCTGACTTTTTTGGGCATTTCCACATATTGTATTTTTCTCTACATAGACTGTATAATGGGAAGCAAACTAAAAGCTAGTAACAAGAATAGTTCTAGCTATCTATCTCTATCTCTAGCTCTATCTCTATCTCTTTCTCTCCCCTATCGCTGTGAGGACTCACAAAGAGGAGAAGAAGGCTGTCTATAAGCCAGAAAGAGAGTCCTTACCAGAAATAATTGGATGGCAATTTGATCTTGGATGTCTCAGTTTCTGGAACTGTGAGAAATAAATGTCTGATGTTTAAGCCACCCAGTTTATGGTATTTTGTTATAGCAGCTATAATAAGACACACATACACACGTACATGCACACAAATTCTACATATTTGCAGTTTTCATTTTATACTACTGTTTTCTAATCTGCTCCTTTGTTTAGAAAAACATGGATGGTTCCACGAATTTATTAAATTGGGGAATTTACCATGACTTTCTAAAGCACCATGGAACACCATTTTATGAACATATATAGTTCATTCACTATATTTTCACAAAATACATAATTTATTTTACATATATTAAGAAATAATTTTTGTTTAAAACATTCTCATGATTTTTGCATATTTTCCTTAAAATATTTTTTTGCCTACAGTTATTAAAATTGAACATGTTAAGTACATCTGTAATACTTACATTATAATTTGAATATAGATTGTGCATATAGCTTATTTATCTTAATATATTGTAAACATTGATTTGTAGCAATTTATTTTATTCGTTTTTAGATTTTTCTATAGTACTTAGCACAGTGGCTGCATAGGTTAGACACTCAGCAAATACTTCTTGAATATTGAAGTAATTAAGTATTTATGTTATAAGACTAATAGCTGTTAATCAGGTATAGTTTTTTTTTTTTTTAATGTGGCTTGAGCAAATGTTTATGGTTTTATTGGTAATTTTTATTAAATTTTAATCTTCCTTATTTTTTTGTATTTATATTTATCAATTTTTGACTTAATGGTTTTACATTAACTTTATTTTCCCTTAAAAATAATAAAAAAAGATTAAACAATTATGAAAATTAAATTTTGAGAGTACTTGTCCTAGATCTTTCAACAAAATAAAAATTGCTTCAGAGAACTGCCAGAAAACCAACTTTTTTGTAATACTTAGAATGCGTCCAGGGCTTTACTATATCTTAAGATTGTCTTGACAAAAGCATTAAGCTCTTTGGGAAGATAAAACTAACATGTCTGAAACTTGAGTGAGCCATATATCACATGATACAATTATTAAGTGACATAGTGCGAAGGTGTCATTGATCAGTCATTGAAATTATAAGCAGAAAATAATAATTACAATTGTCTTATAAAGATACACACTTTCATTTTAAATGCCAGACCATACATATACAAAATAAGAATTTTGAATCCATGTAATAATATTTCAAAGGAGTTTCTTGTGAAATAAGTATTGAGCTATAGTTTTAGCGAAATTCTATAATTTAAAAGACAAACATTTGGGAGGGGAGGCATCCTAAAATTAAGCTGTATCAACCATGATTCAATCTTTAATATCACTTAAAAGAATACTCCAATAATTCAGAGAATAGTAGGTAAAAAGCTAGTGATCTTCTGTTGTCATGTACTCATCAATATTAGATTTAAAGAACTTTTCTAATGGGAGTAATATCATAAGATTCTCAAGCCAACAAAGCTTGCATCTGTGGTATCATTAGTAAGCAAAGCCTTTCTCATTACTTTACATTGTATTTTGGACTGTTCACATGTGAGTTTTAAAGTATGCTTACATGCTAACTGCCCCATGGTGAGTCCGATCATTAGTTCAGCATTTATATTATCAATATTGTCCCTCTTTCTAAATCCACTGTTTATTGGATGATCTGAAAAACAAATCATCATTCCTTAGTTCTTTTACTCTACTTGTATTGACTTTATCTTTATGCTCAATCAAAATTCAGAATCATGGAGGATATCCTGTCCTTATTATCATACCTGTTTTCTTCCTACACATTTTTTTTCCCCATAGACTGACTACCAGGAACCAATCTGATGAAATCATATGTGACTCATCCCAAACAACATTTCAATCTATCACTTGTCAAATCCTCTCTACTTCCCTTTCATTAACCAAAATAGTTTTGTTTTTGATCTGTTTATTCTAGGGCACACTCACTCTAAAAATTCCAGCATTATAAAAGAATAGAAACTAGAAACCTATTTTAAGTTTATTACAATGTGACTTTATTGTAATTCAAATATTACCTTTCATATATAAGCCATAAGGCTTTGTAAATTATCAATACTTTAGTAGTTTTTAGGTGATACCTCTTTATGTCCTTTGTAGTCCTACACAAAAGTTGTCACATGAATGCATTACAATAAATTTAGGGAAATATTTTTATATTCTTATTTCCTAATTATTTTTAGGAAATATATCATTAATAAATAGATGATATACAACAAGGTAGACTAGGTTCCCCAGGGTATGTCAGTTTAAGTAAGCAAATCTGTAACTGAAAGGGGACCTGGATTAATATTAATGGTAATGATGATAATAACAATAAGAGTTAACACTTTCACAGCAGCTAACATGTGCCAGGAACTATTCTCAGAACTTTATATACATTAATTCAAATAACTATATTAAGGAATACAATGTTATAGATTGTGATGATATTCAAAATACATAATGATTATGGCAGAAGCTACAGTTTGTACAGGCAGGTACCCTCTCCGGTTGATAGGTAGGTAACTCTATGGTTGATACACTACTGCTTAGTATTGAGGAGACTCTACTTTAGCCTGGATAAATTCAGGATACAGTTATGTCAAATAAAAAACAAACTGAGACTTAGTTGAGGAGAAACTTTACTTGAAAATACTATTGTAATCGGGATAAAGGAACTATTGCAATAGGGATAGCTGTCTGAACATAAGATGTGCAAGTATCTGTAAGGTAGACTCCCTTAAGCAAAATGACTATTATTTTATAAGGAGGAATAAACAAGGTTAGCAAGAGCCAAGTGTGGGGGCATAGAATGAGCAGAAGTTGGGATCAGAAAGTTGGTTGATCAGTGAATGTTTTCCCTTGAGATCAGTCGATTTTCTGGAGAGGCACTAAGGGAGAGATTGTTCTGCATTCAGATGTTTGCTCTGGAGTGAGTCAGATCAGTTGCCTGTGTGGCGACACCTGCCTAAATTTTGGTCAGGATAAGTTAGTATTTTGTCCTAACTGGCCTGTGGGGACAAACCATTTAGCTAATGAGACAAATAATGAGAATTGGGGGATTACGTCTGTCCCTGTGATAGGTAAATGATAGGGTCATCCTATCTGGGAGTCTTACCAATGTCAAATTGGGAAGGGAGGTTCTTTGCATGAAGCTGCTTGCCAGACACAAATGATGGGGTCGGGGAGGGCGGAGTTCTTAACTGTCATTATTTTCCAGGCGCATAGGGCTCAGGCAAAGTTCAACATTGTCAGCTATTATGTTTTTTTACTTAAATCTCTCAAATGCCACTTAATTACTAAGAAGAAATGGAGAAAATGTGAACTATGTGGTGCTGGAGAATGTCAAAATGAAAATAATGTGTACTCAGGTGGGGCAAAGCTTCTCCAGGGGTGTGGGGTGATCATAATTGAATGGCTCCCTCTAGAGACAAGGATGGAAAACAGGCTCCTTTCCTGCAATATGCTGATACCAGGAAGGGGAAAAGGCAAAGCAAGACAGAAATTTGAACCATTACATTCATGCCTGAAACATTAATTGTTTAAATGAGACAGATAGGGGTGTGTGTGTGTATGTGTGTGTGTGTGTGTGTGTGTGTGTGTGTGTGTGTGTCAAAGTCAGAACTCATTTTATTGGAGTTTTTCTAAATTTGATCCTACAGCAATGGAAGATCTAGCCATTCAGAGCACACATAAAGTGTCAGTGATGGATAAAATAAATTCCACTGTGATTGAATCCCATGAGTCCTGCTTTTTTAATGTAATAGTTATAGGCTAAAGGTTTGTATGTAGGTCAGAAACTGTCAATATTGTTAATATTGGAATTTTGAGAGATGGGCTGGGTACATTTACTTATAAGTAACTGAATGTAGTGAAGCTTTTACCAGCATAATTTAATCAACGATGGAGTATCAGTGTCCCTAAACAAAGAAATGTCACAGACTTGTATATTCTGAGGCTATTTTAATAAAGGAGAGACAAAGTTGTGGTCATAGTGAAGGAACCCCAAGGAGCAGTGTACGGAGTCTGCGTTACTCCTAAGCCTGAAGTAGTTAGGAAAAGGATCTGTTATAGTGGAACCCAAACACAGAGGTACGGCATGGAAAGAGCTGCTGACCACACATATAATACAGCCGACCAACAGGGACCAGGACCTGAACAAAGAACCAAGGGAACAAACTAACTACAACCACTCTCCTCCCCTCTTTCAGTCATCCCAAAATGCAACCAGAAGCCAGAGGGCAAGAATGTCTGCTGATGAAGCCCTTGTAGGCCACAGAACAGGATGCAGAAAGGACAGAATAGACCTGGAAGTTCAAACAGAAGATTTTCAGCTTTGGGGAAAAGGAGGTTAAGGATAAGGTAAAGAGCTGGCTGATTTTCCTTTGTCAAATATGTGAATCACAAGACTTCTGGTTGATTATGTGGACTCCAATGCAGCGTCACTGAACTTTTCAGTAGAACTCACATGAAGACACAGGAAAAATAATACCCTGCAATATCACTTGCAACCTAATGCCAGACTCTGTAAGGAATTTCCCTTAACCTTGAGGCAGATGGGGTGAGAATGAGGAAAATCTACCTCAGATTTGTCTCATTGCAATCTCAGGTTTTAATCTTCAAATAGAGAGGAAAAGGACCATTTTGTAACCTACTTATCTGCTCTTGTTTAAAGCTTGTATTAATTTGAAGTATACCCTTAGGTACAAAGAATATTATTTTAATGGACAGAATATCACTTCACCGTTAACCTAACGTGTCTTTATCACAACCCAAAAGCAATTCCCAGAAAAATTGGAGGTGTAAGTGTTGTGGTTCAGTGAGGGGTTGTTGGAGAGAGAATGCGAAAACTGGTCAATGAGAGGGACAATAAGTGTAAATATATCATCCAAGGCACTATTGCCACATTCCCCTATAGGAAGAGGATTTGATGATTACATAGGACAACAGAATACAGGCTTAAGGGTGAGCTACCCATGCTATTTAATTTGAAATATTTGGTCTCAGTGAAGAGTTAATTATAAGAGGGGGATAGCAACACAACCAAAGCCTGTGAAGTGATTTTTTTCCATGTTAAGACGTATCTCAGCCTTTGGAAGAAAAAGTAATAAAAGCAAAGTAAACAAATGACATAGAGGGTATTATTAGTTCAATAAATATCACTATCATGATGAAAATACGTTAAATTAGTACCAAAAGATGGAAAGTAAAATGTTTTCAAAACCATGGAAATACTCACAAAAAATAGCTTACATTAGGCAGGACAGCAACATCAAAAGTAAATAAATAATATTTCTTTTCTTCCATGATAATTAAAGAGAAGCAAAAAATAGTAAAAAAAAATTATTAAAATTTTCATATTTTGGGATTATAATGTGAAACAGCAATTAGATGATATTTAGTAAAAAAAAAAAGTGTTACTTATCACTCTTTACAGAGAAGAAAAAAACTACTCAGGAGACTTCATCAAAATGGCGGTGTGAGGTGAGCCTCTGTAAAGCTCCCCTGGAATTTACAACTAACCGAACAACTATTACTCCACAAAGGACTCCCTGCACAGCAGACAGGCAAGGCGAAGAGGCCCACTATGGAATTCACCTAAAGGTAGGCGAATCACGTGAGCAGGGGGAGGAAGGAAGGGAGAAGTGCGGAGACTGAGCCATGCGGGTGTAAGACGCAGACTTAGCTCAGTGCTCTGAGGTCCCTGCATCCCGGCACTACCACAGCTGCGGGAAAGGGAAGAATTCGGACTGCTAGGGCTCTGCTTATGGCCCACAGGGCTGAGGGGACTGCATATAACACGGCTGAAACTAATGCTCATGGCAGAGACCTCAGAGACCTCGGAGAAAATATGGAAGGAAGAAGGCTGAAAATGGTGGTTTAAGCCCTCATTGCCAAGCAGAGAACAGAAGCCTTAGGCACTGAGACTAGCCACCCCCTCTCTACCCTCCCAGAGCTCGCCCTGCCCCCACCTGCCCTGTGCTAGAAGCGGAACAGTAGCAGTGTCAGATCAAAAGAACAGAATATTTGCTGTTCTGAGAACTGTGGACCACAGACACAGATTCACAGCCCAACTAGCTCTGGCAAAGGGGAGGGAGGTGTGGAAGGAGGACCAGCTGTGGTGGTGGTCGCTGCCATTGCTCTGGGCCACCTCTCACAACTCACCCCGCCCCTGGCCCCACCTATCTGGGCAGATCCCTGCAAGAGTAAACAGAACTGTTGGAACATACAGGCTCTGAATCTAGTGCAGAAAGAGCTTTGGAACTTCAAAAGCTCTCTGCATACCCACACGGACACTGTGCCCTGTGACCCAGGTGAACTGTTAACAGAGGAGAAGCATATCTCACAGGGAATTCCCCTATTGTGTGAGAAGCTGGGAGAGTGCAGAGAAAATATAGCACTACCGTGTGAGAGAGAAAAAAAGGCTACAGTCAGAGAAAAAATAAAACATTCTACCAACAAGTACTGGAAAACAAAAGAAAGACCTCTTCCTATCAATCTGTTGCAGAAGCCACTCCTTTAGATGTCTAGGAAGAGAAATAATAAATCAGTAATTGTCATGAATAACCAAGGCAACAAGACAGCTCAGAAAGAAAGTGAAAAGTCTCCAGAAAAGGAACTTAAAGATAGGGAAATATGTGACTTAAATGACAGAGAATTCAAGATAGCAGTTCTGAAAAAACTCAACGAGATGCAAGAAAACACAAAAAGGCAGTTTAATGAACTCAGAACACAATCAAAGAACAACATGAGCATTTTACGAAAGAGCTTGAAATTTTTAAAAAGAACAAAATAGAATTTCTGGAGGTTAAGAACTCAATAGAAGAAATTAAGAATGAAATAGCCAGCTTAGGTAGTAGAGTTGACCAGATGGAGGAAAGAATCAGTGACATCGAAGATAGAAACCTGGAAATGACATGGATGGAATAAGAAAGAGACTTGAGACTTAAAAGAAATGAAAGAACTCTACAAGAACTTTCTGACCCCATCAGAAAGAGCAATATAAGAATAATGGGCATACCAGAAGGAGAAGAAAGACAGAAGGGAACAGAGAATATGTGCAAACAAACTATTAATGAGAACTTCCCAAACTTGTGGACAGAACTGGATCCTCGAATCCAAGAATCAAATAGAACACCTAATTACCTCAATCCCAACAGGCCTACTCCAAGGCACATTGTATTGAAGCTGTCTAAAATCAACGACAAAGAATGAATCCTCAAGGCAGCCAGGGAAAAGAAGATGGTAACCTACAAGGAAAGCCCATTAGATTATCATCAGATTTTTCAGCAGAAACTCTACAAGACAGGAGGGAGTGGAACCAAATATTCTAACTATTGAAAGAGAGAAATTATGACCTAAGAATAATATATCCAGTAAAGATACCCTTTAGATATGAAGGAGGAATAAAGGCCTTTCCAGACATACAGAAGCTGAGGGAATTTTCTAATACACGACCTGCACTACAAGAAATACTAAAGGAGGCTATTCGACCACCAGCAACAGGGACAATTTGTGGCAACCAAAACATAAAAAAGGGGGAGAGTAAAGGCCTGAACCTGAATATGGGAATGGAGAAAGTAAGCGTGCTGAAGAAAATGGAATACTCTAAATATCTAACTTTCTTTTACATAAACTTGAGGGTAACCACACAAAACAAATCCAGAACTGAAATATATACTGTAATAAAAGAAGAAACAGAGAGAAACATCATAGAATACCACCACACAGAAATAATAAACAACCACAAAAAGGCAAAGAAACAATGGAGACACAGCCTTACCAGAAAACTAAAGATAGAATGACAGGAAATCCTCACATATCAATAATCACCCTAAATGTAAATGGACTGAACTCACGAATAAAAAGGCACAGAGTAGCAGATTGGATCAAAAAACTAAACCCAACCATATGCTGTCTCCAAGACACACATCTCAGCTACAAGGACAAGCATAGACTCAAAGTGAAAGGGTGGAAATTGACACTCCAAGCAAATGGTATCCAGAGAAAATCAGGTGTAGCAATACTGATATCAACGAAACAGACTTCAGGGTGAAAAAGGTAACAAGAGACAAAGATGGACATTTCATAATGGTAAAGGGGACTATGAAACAAGAAGACATAACAGTCATCAATATTTATGCCCCAATCAGGGAGCACCAAAATATACTAAGCAACTACTAATAAAACTAAAGGGAGAAATTGACAAAACCACAATAATAGTAGGGGATTTAAATACATCATTGACAAGTGGATAGATCATTCAAACAGAAAATAAATAAGGAAATAGCAGCCCTAAATGACACTTTAGATGAAATGGACATAATTGACATATATAGAGCACTTCATCCTAAAACATCAGACTATACAATTTTATTCTAGTGTACATGGAACATTCTCGAGGATAGACCATATATTGGGACATAAAATCAGCCTCGGCAAATCTAAGAAGATTGAAATCATAGCAAGCATATTCTCTGATCACAAGGCTTTGAAATTGGATATCAACTGCAAAAAGAAAGCAGGAAGAAACACAAATATATGGAGATTAAACAACATACTTTTAAAGAACAACCAGGTCAAAGAAGAAATTCGAGGAGAGATCAAAAGATACATAGAAACAAATGACAATGAATATACATACTACCAAAATTTTTTGGATGCAGCGAAAGCAGTTTTAAGAGGGAAATTTATATCATTACAGGCCTATCTCAAGAAACAAGAAAAATCCCAAATAAATAACCTCATGTTACACCTTAAAGAACTAGAAAAAGGAGAACAAATTAAACCTAAGGTCAGCAGAAGAAAGGAAATAACAAAAATCAGAGCAGAACTAAATGAAATAGAGAATCAAAAGACAATAGAAAAAATTAATGTGACAAAGAGCTGGTTCTTTGAAAAGATTAACAAAATTGACAAACCCTTGCTTGGCTAGACTCACTAAGATAAAAAGAGAGAAGACACTAATTAACAAAATCAGAAATGAAAAAGGGGAAGTTATCACGGACACCACAGAAATACAAAGGATCATCCAAGAATACTATGAAGGACTATATGCCACCAAATTCAATAACCTAGAAGAAATGGACAAGTTCTTAGAAACATATAGCCTTCCTAGACTGAACCATGAAGAACTGGAAAATCTAAACAGACCGATCACCAGTAAGGAAATTGAATCAGCCATCCAAAATCTTCCCAAAAGCAAAAGTCCTGGACCAGACGGCTTCATTAGTGAGTTCTACCAAACCTTCAAAGAGGATCTAATACCAATCCTGCCCAAACTCTTCCAAAAAATTGAAGAAGAGACAGTGCCCCCTAACTCATTTTATAAGGCCAACATTACCCTGATACCAAAACCTGGTAAGGACAACACAAAAAAGGGAAACTACAGACCAATATCTCTGATGAATACAGATGCAAAAATCCTAAACAAAATTCTAGCAAATCGAATACAACAATGCATTAAAGAGATTATTCATCACGACCAAGTGGGGTTCATCCCCGGGGCACAAGGATGGTTCAACATACACAAATCCATCAATGTGATATATCACATAAACAAAATAAAGGACAAAAATCATATGATTATATCAATTGATGTAGAAAAATCCATTGACAAGATACAACATCCATTTATGATTAAAACACTTAATAAAATAGGTATAGAAGGAAAATACCTTAACATAATAAAGGCCATATATGACAAACCCTCAGCTAATCTCATAATTAATGGTGAAAAACTGAAGCCCTTTGCTCTACGTTCAGGAACACGACAGGGCTGTCCCCTATCACCTCTGCTTTTCAACATACTGTTGGATGTCCTTGCCAGAGTAATCAGGCAAGAGAAAGAAATAGAAGGCATCCAAATTGGGAATGAAGAAGTTAAATTGTCACTCTTTGCAGATGACATGATGCTATATATAGAAAACCCTAAAGACTCCACCAAAAAGCTATTAGAAACAATCACCGAATACAGTAAAGTTGCTGGCTTCAAAATCAACATACAAAAGTCCATTGCATTCCTATATACTAACAATGAAATCTCAGAAAAAGAAGTACAAAAAACAATTCCTTTTGCAATTGTAGAAAAAAGAATAAAATACCTAGGAGTAAACTTAACCAAGGATGTGAAAGACCTATATTCTGAAAACTATAAGACATTTTTAAAAGAAATTGAAGAAGACACAAAGAAATGGAAAGACATTCCATGCTCATGGATTGGAAGAATCAACATAGTTAAAATGGCCATATTACCCAAAGCAATATACAGATTTAATGCAATCCCCATCAAAATCTCAATGGCATTTTTTAAAGAAATAGAACAAAAAATCATCAGATTTATTTGGAACCACAAAAGACACCGAATAGCCAAAGCAATCTGAAGGAAAAAAAACAATACCAGAGGTATCACACTTCCTGACTTTAGCTTGTCCTACAGGGCAACAATAATCAAAACAGCATTGTATTGGCAGAAAAACAGACATATAGACCAATGGAATAGAATTGAGAACCCAGAAATGAAACCACATAAATATTGACAGATAATTTTTGACAAAGAAGCAAAAAACATACAATGGAGAAAAGACAGCCTCTTCAATACATGGTGCTGGGAGAATTGCAAAGCTATGTGCAAAAGAATGAAACTGGACTGCTGTCTGTACCCATGTACCAAAATTAATTCAAAATGGATCAAAGACTTAAGCATAAGACCTGACACAATAAAATGCATAGAAGAAAACATAGGTACTGAACTTACGGACCTTGGGTTCAAAGAGCACTTTATGAATTTGATTCCAAAGGCAAGGGAAGTAAAAGCTAAAATAAATGAATGAGACTATATGAAACTTAAAAGCTTCTGCACAGCAAAAGAAACCATCAACAAAATAAAGAGTCAACCAGCTGAATGGGACAAGATTTTTGCAAACAGTGCTTCTGATAAGGGGCTAATATCCAAAATATACAAGAAACTCATGAAACTCAACAACAAAAAAAACAAACAACCCAATTGAAAAATGGGCAGAAGACCTGAAGAGACATTTCTCCAGAGAGGACATACAAATGGCAAATAGACATATGAAAAAAAAGCTCAACATCACTAATCATCAGAGAAATGCAAATAAAAACCACAATGAGATATCACCTTACCCCAGTAAGAATGGCTATCATCAACAAGACAAATAGTAATGTGTTGGAGAGGCTGTGGAGACAAAGGAACCCTCATACACTGTTGGTGGGAATGCAGACTGGTGCAGCCGCTATGGAAGGCAGTGTGGAGGTTCCTCAAAAAATTATGAATAGAATTACCATATGACCCAGCAATCCCTCTCCTGGGTATCTACCCAAAAAATCTGAAAACATTTATACATAAAGACACGTGCGCTCCAATGTTCAACTGTTCATTGCAGCTTTGTTTACGGTGGCCAAGACATGGCAACAACCAAAATGTCCTTCGATAGATGAATGGATGAAGAAGTTGTGGTATATATACGCAATGGAATACTGTTCGGTAGTAAGAAAAGATGATATAGGAACATTTGTGACAACATGGATGGATCTTGAGAGTATAATGCTAAGTGAAAAAAGTCAGACAGAAAAAGCAGAGAATCATATGATTTCATTGATATGTGATATATAAACCAAAAAGAACAGAAGAACAAGACAGACAAATGAGAAACAAAAAGTCATAGACACAGACAATAGTTTAGTGGTTACCAGAGGGTAAGAGGCATGGTGGGTGGGAGATGAGGGTAAGGGGGATCAAATATATGGTGATGGAAGGAGAACTGACTGTGGGTGGTGAACACACAATGGGATTTATAGATGATGTAATACAGGATTGTACACCTGAAATCTGTGTAATTTTACTAACAATTTTTACCCCAATAAATTAAAAAAACAAAACAAAACTGTATTCAGAGGAAAATTTCCATGATATGTCATAAATAAAAAATGGAATAAAGTAAATGAAATAATCATTTGTTTTAAGAATTAAATGCCATAAGTATATGCAATGAAACCAATAGAAATGCATATATATTATAGTTAACATAATAAAATAGGATATATAAATATTAAAATCTAATTATGAAACAAATATTTATTTATGGTAACAATAATCAAGAAAAACTTTTAGAAAACAAAATAGCTAAATTGAACATGAAAAAATGTATACACTTATATAAAGAAACACTATATATGGAAAACTATATTTTACATTATATTATAATCATATAATGATAAGAATGTAGTATGTTTTATTTTATATGTATTTAGTACATAATATTTTACATATTGATTTTTTCTGTTATGTTCATATTTTATTATATTTATTAGTTTTTACAATATTCTATGATCAGTTACATTTTACTATATTTTTCAACTTTGAGAAAATAAACTTGAAATTATATAAATAAACATTTTACAAATTGATACATTTGTATCAAGTACAGAATACAAATTGATACATTTTCACAGGTGATTTTTTTCAAAATGTTGAGGTGATAATTCCCATTTTTACAAACTGATCAAAAGTAAAGCGCAAGTTGAAACATTTTTCTCTTTCTCTTGGTATGTTTCTTGATTTCCAGTGATTTTATAGATATTATAACTTTATTCTGTTTTTCAATGAAATTTTTTGTGGAAGCAATGCAACTAGATTCTTATTCCGTAAATGTATAAATACATATACACAGAAAAAGGTGACCAGTGCAAGGTTTCCTAGTTTGCAGCATGAAGAAGTAAGTGTATTTCTTGCTTCTAAAATTTTCTTCTCCACTTGTTAGTCTATCATGACTTTGCAAAAATTTGGGCATCTGTCTCTTTTTATCATGAATAGCAGTACCTTTTAAATGCTAGAAGTTTCTGTTTAATTACCTTAACCTCTGTTACTACTGAGTTGTACATTTTAGTTGTTCATTGAATTAAAGTGAGTCAGCAGTTCTGAGTATTGGATGTTGAGTGCAAAGTGCCAAATTAACTCCTCATTCTCATTGTGTCAGACAGATTTTCCTAAAGCATGGCTTTTATACATCTTACTTGCCAATAAATTTCCATTTTCTCTTCAGGAAAGTATAAATTTGAAAACAGAAAAGCGACTATAGTTTCCATTTTTAGTCTACTTTTGCAGCTTTATCTCCAGCACTCATCATTATAACACAACAGCTCAAGTCATACTTAACTATTTGTTTTTCTCACTATATTCTTTCTTTTCACTCCATTATCCCCTTTTCCAGGGATTCGCTTTTCCACAACATCTCTATGTCCAAAAAAGTTCCATTTTTAAAGTTCTATCCCAAAGTAACTTCCTTTCTTAAATCTTTACAGGTAGATGCTCCGTACTGGAAAGCAAACAAACAAATCTCTATCTATCTTGTAAAATAAGAAGCCCTCTCACAAGACTTTATCCACAAATAGCTTAGGTCATTTTTGAACTTTTGTATCAAATTTATGCTTCTCGCATGCATGTTTTCCTAAGATGGACAAACAACATTCTTTATCCTTATTTATATTGTTATTGCTTATACAAAATTATCCTAACAAAATTATACTAAAACAAATGGTAAATATTTGCTAAATAAATGAATGAAATAATTAATTGCATGCTGGGTTCTTACAGAACTCCAGTATGTTCCATAAGTGATACTGTCAGTTCACTGGGGACAAAATGCTCTTTTAATGCTGCTGGCATTCCTTCTGCGCAGCAAAGAAATTGAATTTGGCTTTGCTTCAATAGGCCACTTGCTTATGTAAATGCAAATTGCAGATATTATTCTGAAATACTACGAGAAACCAGAAGAGTATGCTGTTCTTTATATTATTTATATTCTATAGCAATTCCTCTCAGCTCAGAGCCAGAAAAGTGTAGTGTCTCTGCTGATGTCTCATATGTGGCCGGCTACCAGAAAATTATAATTTGTTAATCCATTAGATTCTCCTTTTGGCTTTAGCTGATGGAGGCTCAGAAATAAATTTTGTATATAAATTCCAGGACTTTCCTAAATTTTAGTTTCTCACTTTATTATTTTAAGAATCTCCTTCTCATAGCAATTATTTTGGTTTGTTGCCGAATTTGCTGTTCTCTGAGGAGAAATATTTTAAGTTCAAAATAAGTAAGCTATGTTTTCTTAATATGACATGGCTATCATTTTAATGGAGAGGGCAGATAGTTAATAAATGAAGTATAAGTATTTTTGAATATAGTATAAGTACTTATTTGACATATTTTTCTTTTAGATTTTTAGGTCATTCAAAGCAAAAACGACACCCACACAATAAACACTAGAAATTATCTTGCAATTATTAGTTGTCAGAATTTTTCTGGTTTCTTCCCTTTCGGTCACTGCACCTAATTTATTAGGGAGTCCTATGGAATCTCTTGCACAACATACCCTGAATCTGTCTACTATTTTTCCATTCTTATTTCTCTCTCCATGGTGCAAGCCACTATCATCTCAGACCTGGATTACTTCAAGATTTTCCTGAATTTTCCTTTCTTACACTGTTATTCTCAGTGATCCATCATCTTCATGGTGGCAAAGAGATTATTTTAAATATAAATCATATTCTATCACTCACTTGCATAAAACCATACAACTTTTTCACATGCATTTGGAATTACATTATATCTTCCTACCTTGGCTTACCTTGGCTTTCTAACCTTACATATGTTGTTCACATAAATTTCTGTGGCTACTGTTTACTGTTCTTCTTCCCTACAATGTTCCCAACACTCAAGTTTTTAATCCTTCCCTGAAAACACCTTTCTTTTCTACCTTCACGCTTTACACAAATGTAAAGCAATAGCACCATATAGTAATGCTTTTATAACTTATGATTTTATTGACTTTTTAAATCTGCAAATAATTGAGAAGACCTCTGTAATCTGTAACTAAAATGTTTAAAGGTTTAAGATGAGTTTTAAAGAATAGTGAATCTGGAAACTCTCTGTTAGCTAAATATCCTTTTAATTGCAGTAAATTCACAGCACTTAATAGGAAGACATCTAAAATAATAATGTTTTCATATGACATTATATAGAAAGAATAGACATTTTATCATGTGACCTTGAGTGTGAGTATAAATGTATGTTTGTGTTTTCTCAACTGCTCCCAAATATTACTCAAATATATATAAATAATATAATGAAAAAATTTAGAGCAGATTTTACCTACTTATCCTCACTTTTCAAAAATTCTTAATTCCTTCTCTTTTCTTTCTGCTAATATTGTTATAATCACTGTTTTGTGTAGGTTTTATATTTAAGTTCTGCCAATTCTAAAACATTCACATTTCTCATATCATAATTAGAATGAAACAACATAAATCTCCGTTAAAGTTTTTTAAGTACTAGTAATAGTGTTCGCTAATTTTTGTTTTTATAAGTACATCCCATATAATCATATACATTGTGTTAATTGAGTACTGGAATTTTATCATTTACTACTTGTTTTGTCTGTTATCTGCTCGCAGTAAAATGGGAATATAATAGGGTTTAATAAATATTCTAATTGGTTATTCAGTGAATAAATGATTTGGATTGATATAAATCATAGCTAAATCATAGAAATAAAATACAGAAATGAATAAGCAACTTTATAAGTAGCTAAAAAGTTTTTATTTAAATTTTTAAAACTCTGTGACAAGTTTGTCCTTTATTTTCTTTTATCAATAGTCAACGACTTATTTTAATAATTCCAGATTTACTAAAATACCATTAAATTAGCAAACAACCAAATATTAGAAAATTATGATTTAAAGCCCATGTATTTTACAGCATGCATAGTTCAGTGTTTTCAGATTGTGAATTGACCATTCACTGCATACATTTTGTTCTCTTACCTTCTGAGCAAGAAAGCAACTGAGATAGGATAATCAATATTTTGCGCCCTTCCTGTGTCTTCAATATCACTCCACACTCAACTCTGCAAATGCCATTCACAAACTGCCAACAATTCTCACCTACCTGCTTGTCAAATCCTTACTCTCTGCATATCACACTCTCCTGGAAACCTACCAAAAAATGCTGTCTCTTCTTCAGATGGATATTAGGGGAAAAAATGTGAATAAACATTACCTAGGCAATGTTCTTTACCTTTGCACAAAAGCCCTGATAACAAATTAACTATAATGTCTAGGAAATACCACAATTAACTTAGTGATAACAAACTAGTTATGCATCTGAGTATTTAAATACATACTGCTTAGCATCATAGAGACATATACCAATGTTAATCATGCATTATTAGCAAGTCTTTATTGCTCTGAATAAAGACTAATGATTAATCTTTTCCTATTGTGTGTGTGCTACTTATTTACTATATAAGGCATTCGACTTTGCAGGAAATATGCTTTAAATACACTGCATTTTTTAAGGAAAATAAAATTTGGATTGTAAAATGCTTATTATATAGTTTAATAACAAATCAGATTGTTTTCTTGGAAATTATGTATTATCAATGTGGTACAGTAGTTACCCCTTTTCTGAAGAGGATACATTCCAAGACCCCAGTGGATGCCTGAAACTGGGGGTAGTACTGAATTCTATATACAGACTATGATTTTTACTATACGTACATACACTTAATGGCTTCACTTTGGCATATCTGAATTGCTAGCATCATCACTTATACTTTGAGCCATCATTAAGTAAAATAACGGTTACTTGAAGACAAACACTACAATACCATGACAGTCGATCTGATAACCAACAGGCCTATTAAGTGACTTACAGGCTACTAAATGATTACGTGTATATAGCATGGATATGCTGGACAAAAGGATGGTCCACATCCAGGATGGGATGAAGCAGAATGGCAAGAGATTTCATCATACCACTCATCATGGCAGCAAATCTAAAACTTATGAATTGCTTGTTTCTGGTATTTTCTATTTAATAGTTTCAGACCACATTTGACAGTGGGTAACTGAAACCATGGAAAGCAGAACTGTGGATAAAAAAGGGACTACTGTTATGTATAAAGCTGTGGCTTAACCTAGTAGAAGCCAATATCTTATTCATTTTACCTGCATGATTTCTATAATTTTGTTTATTTCTTAAGTGAATGCATATATACTCAATATCTCATTGTAATGTTTCCAAAAGTACAATGCACAATATATTATTTCTCTAGTAAGGTCAAATATTGTGGGGATAAAGTTGCACCATAATGTAATAAAAGTTATAATTAGAACAAATACCTTATAAATAATTTTAAAAGCGTTTTGTTAAAATATAAAGAACATCATGTAAGAACAGAAAATCCCCATTAAAACTTTCATAGATATTCTCTCCTTATCCATCAGTTTATAGAAAAGAATTCACTAATGATTTACTGATACTTTATGTTCTCTATATGTACCTTTATCCCATGAAGTGACTTTTTCACAGTTCATCATTTAGTTATCTAATATACTGTTTTGTAGTGTTTCTTTTTTAATATTTTTAACATTTTTTATAGTGAATAAAGTTTTGTCTGTTTAACTAATTGATACTAAACATATTTCAACAATGTATTGTTGCAATTTAGGATAATTTTGTCTAAACTCACATAGTAACTAAATCAGGAATCTTTGTCTATGTGCCACATACCTATTTTATAGAATTTCATGATGTTGATCATTGCCTAAAGTAAAAGAAAGGCAGTTTTAAAAATCTGTTCTTATTAATCCGAGGACAGTTTAAAGGTCTTATAGTAAATCAAGTAGAGTGTCTTGAATATAAATTTCGGCTATATGCTCTTACTATAATTCTTACTTCAAAACTGACCCTAAGCTGACTCCCTAGCATGAAAAAAGTCTTGTCTTCACACAGTCATTTAATTAAAAAAAATGTCACTAGAACCTAAATGAACAGTTATAAATGAACATTTGGAATGTCTTTTCAATACTTGAAAATCCGCAATTGAAAAAAGTAGAACCTGTTAATTCTATTACATATATTCAAATATTAAATAAAGTAAGGTATGAATAATAGATATTGTCCACATTTATTCAGTGAAGTAAATTTATATGCCTTATGATTGTTACATTTTAATTTTAGCACATTATATTGACTAGTAAAATGTAAAATAAATAATAATTTAGTAAAAGTGAAAATACTGTTTTCATTAAGTCTTGTGATAGTTGATGCAATGCACACCTATGTGTGTGTGCATGTGTGTCTGCACATGAAGAAGAGGGAAAATCACTTCACATAATTAACTTCTTTGTGCACTGTAATTAAAGCCATATTTGAAGTCTGTGATGCTTGGAAGCTTAAGAAGTAAAAAACAGAAAATGAGCCTTGTGTATCACGCATTCTCATTAGAAGCAGGGATACATTTTTGAGACACAGATAAGTTGACAAGAAATTATGACTGCTACTAATTTTGATCTAATTTATAATTATTTGCATAGTTTATGTAGAATTAAAATTATCCCAATCTTCCTATGATATCCCAAGTGCCCAACTATAAAGAGGAGAAGATAAATGAAAGTAGATAAAATTTGCCGTTGATAAAATACTACCGTGTTTCCCTGAAAATAAGACCTAGCCGGACATTCAGCTCTAATGTGTCTTTTGAAGCAAAAATTAATATAAGACCCAGTCTTAATTTACTATAAGACCGAGTCTTTAATATCATATCATATCATATCATACTAGGTCTTATATTAATTTCTGCTCCAAAAGACACATTAGAGCTGATTGTCTGGCTAGGTCTTATTTTTGGGGAAGCATGGTAGGAGTAATGATTTTGTTACTTTCAGAACTATGATATAGTAAAATATATTTCCCAACATTGTCAATTTACATCACTGCAATCATGATATTTTCAACTGTTTTCACTGCCTTATACATCAGTTTGTGAAAGCAACAGTAGCTCTGAGATTTTGTTGTAGAAAATTTTATGTCAGGGAAGATTGCTGCAGGACGGAAAGAGTGTCTAAAGAGCAGTAAAATTTTAGCTGACTGTTAGAATAACTGCTTAGGAGGGAAAAATTAAACTGATAAATTAGAAGTGTGAGATCCTGTAGGGATAAACATGTAACTAAAAAGGAATATAGCAATAATTAATTTTAAATTCTTAATTTTATGAGAAAAGATCCAGAAAGAATAATTTTATTACCTACATACTTAATTATCCTGTGAAAATCAACTTAGCAGACTATCAGCATTTGATCAGGACTTGGAATGATATTGATATTTTTCCAAGATGTTAATTATAGCTCTGCGATGAAGCATTTTGAGATAATGTTTTCACCTATTGAGTGTATTTAAGAATTCCCTATTTCCAATGACTATAACATGTAAATGAAAGTCTTACTTAAAAGTCATTTCCAAACGAAGTATGACAATATCATTGCACCCTTTTATTTCCTTTTTTTTAATTTCTTTTCTCAAGTGATTTACAAATTTAAATACACCTTCTATGAGAAACTGTTAAGCTCCATGGGGGCAGACCAATTGTTGTTTGGTCTTATTTTTAAGTTCTGACAGTGACTGGTGGAGCCATCTCTTGATTAATAATTGAGCAATAGCCAACTGATAATTTAGGAAATGTCTTGCAGAAAATATAAGGATATCAAGGTTTTATTTTTTAATGCAACTGAAAAGCAATGAACTCTGCACATGTACCATGCTCTCAATGAAACCTATCCTGCTATTTAAACCGGAAGTCATGTTCTCCCTGAAAACCTCACTGTGATTTGCATAGAGAGTTATCTTAGTGAACATTATCCCCTCCTTAGATTATCTCAAAGTGTACTCCTATTTCCTTTTAAAATTCAGATAATACAAGAGAAATTTACCTGATCTATTGAATCCAGTAATAAGTTCAAACACCACAACATAACAATAATCCTGAAAAATTTGTTTTAATTCCAGAATTCATTTAATAAATGTGGAGGAGTTTATTAAAGTCTAGTATGATTTCTTATTCATTCTATCATTTTCCAGTGCTAAACACTGTCCTTGTAACCTATTAGTGTGTCAAATGATATGCAATAAATTGGTGAATGAAAATAATAGTTGACAATTAAAAAGAACTTTTCTAAATACAAACTACATGTAGTTTACTGACAATCGTGTTAACCATACGTTTCTGAGGTATTACCAAATAAATTCATCTAGGTAAATCAGACCACCTTTCTCTTAGCAATGAAAGACTGAAACCCTCCCATAAGATAATTGAAGTTAGTTTTCCTTTTCTGAATCTGACGCATAGCCTCCTCTCCTTTGGCCCTGATTCCATCTCTGATCTTTCTTATCTAAGCCCCTACATTGTCCTGTCAGACCAGTTCTTAAACCAGTGCTGAGAGAACTCTCAATATGAACTTCTCTAAATTACACTACTCAAGGAGAGCTATTCAATTCTAATAATAAAATTACATTTATGATTTTTCATGTATCTCTTTGTGTACTTTGTTACCCAATGATAAATTCACACACATTCTCTTCATCAAAAGTCCATTCTAATGGAAGTGTGCTCATTCCTGTGATGCTATCATAGGGACAAATAAAAGCACTTTCAAGACCACCGGGTTCCTAGCCTTGCAGTTGGTGATTCCTACTGCTGATTATTCCCAGTTCCTGACTCAGCTCCCCAGTCTCTCTCCATGTCCAGTCATAGGTAACAGGTGGCATTTGCTAAGATCCTAGGTCACCATGGATGAGAGGAAAAATCATTATCTTTTTGCACCTCAAATCTCTCATATCAACTATAGAGCTTCTTTAACAAGATGCTCTTTAAAGTGACACACAATATCATTATCTGGCAATTCTATATTTAAAGAAAAATGAATAAAATAATCAAAACCATTTTATTCTTCAGTTGAAGAAGGTAAGACACGCATACATACATACAAACACACACACAACCTCACAGAGCTATGGCTTGTTTAATTCAAAAAACAAAATTTGAGACATTTCTTCTAGAAAAAGAAATCTTGAAAGGAATCATTTCTGAAATATTTGCTGCTTTATGGGGACACTGGAACAGAATATTTGAAATTAGGATGGCAATGACAGAACATATTGTAAATTTGCCATACAAATCATTTGGGAATATTTGCCTACTTACTCTATACAACTTGTAAATAATATGTATAAACACTCTTTTTCAAAACCTTTAACATATTTCCTCATGTCTCTTTTTTGACATGTACTGTCACCTGAACACAGAAAACTATAAATACTTGAAGAGTTGGTAAAAATGTTGGTACTTATTTACTGCCTCATTATTTTACATTTCAGAAAAAAAAACAACAACATCTGATTTCACTATGACTACATTAATTAGATCAGCACTGTAATTCTCAGTGTACAGTTTGCGATGTGTCTCTATTTTAGTATCGATTTTCGTCTTCTTGCCAGATGGAAACAAAAGTGAAACTACATCCTTTGTAATTTTAAATTCTATCTTCTCTTTTTGCTTTTATTTTTCTTATTTTGATAGGATGTGTAACTTGGCTTTTCGCCTCCTTTTATTTGCCTAAACTGTCCAATGAAAATTGACCCTTAACAGAACTCGTTTACCAGGTGATTACATCATGATAAAATATAATTATTTTATGACATTAAGGGGGAGAAGCCAATATACACTGATGAAAACTAGTCAAAAGGAATTAATCTGTGCCTTATATGTCATATGATACGTATATCAAAAAAGTTGTCCAGCTAAGCAGTCCAAGACAAATAATGTTTTTTCTTCTTTGGAATAATTTATAAGTCTATTTTCCATCAGACATTGTGTTCTCTTCTGAACGGTTAAGGATCATTGTTTTACACATATTTGCATTCACTTAGATAAACTAGTATAAAAATGGGATATTTTCATTCCATTATATAAACTAAATTTATTTGAAAAAATACTTGTCTCCCAAATTGATTTCATTCATCCAGATTACCTCATGACTAGCAGCAGAAAAGAGTAAGCACTTTTTATATTTTTGTACAATTTGTATTAAATTTTAATGATGTCCCAAAAGATGTTTTAAAATGTATAGTCAAATACAAATGTTTCTCTTCCAACTCCTTGCTTTTAAACAGAGAGAAGATGCTATCTCTTTAGAATATTGTTCTAAACCTCGATTTTTACATTTAACAATTTACTTGGCAAACTTTCTATATTGGCTTTCTATTTCTATTCTTTTTTTTTTAAATCTTCATAGTATTCCATTATAGGAATTTACCATAATATATTTATATCATTCCCCATTGAGGGATGTTGTGTTGCTTCCCCATAGTTTCCAATAATTATAGACAGTGATGCATTGAGAAAATCATATATACATTATTTTAAATATGTCCAGATATATATAGTATGAAATTCCCAAAATTTTAACTGTGAGACACAATAATATGTGCAGTTATATTTCAATAGATACGGCCGGTTTGCTCTCCATATAGGTTTTATCAATCACAACCACATCAATAATCAATAAGCAGAACTATTAATACTGAGTTTAATCAAATATTTATCTGTTTGCCAATTTGGAAGGTTAAAAAAAGTGCTATTTTAATTTCCACTGTTTTAAGGTGATGGTAAGTATATTTCATATATTTGAGAGTTTCTATGAACTGTCTTTTCATATCCTATGACAATTTTTCTATTAAGTTATTTTTAACTTATTTGTGGGAGCCACTTGTATATTCAGAAGGTTAGGCTTCTGTCTATGGTTGAGTGAAATGTCACTGAATTTATCATTTTATCTTTAAATTTTGCTTACGGTGTTTTATGTCATACCCATTTCCTTTACTTGTAGGTAGTGGAATATATCAATTTTCTCCTTTGTATCTTATGAATTTTGAATCAAGTTTAGAGAGATCTTCAATATTCTGAAATTGTAAACTAATCATATTATTTTAAGATATTTTGTTGCTTTTTAAAATAATTTAGCTTCATAGCATTTGGAATTTAGATTAATGTGATGTCTGTGTTGAATCCAATTAACTCTCCCCTATATTTAAGCTATCACCAAGGCTTAAATTTTGCTTAAATCTAGCCCCATCAATACCCATACACAATTTTACTTCCTTCTCTTATCATAATACTGGGCTATAGGGTCAGGAATAAATGGTTCTGCATCACAGTATTGCTACTTACTAGCTATGAAATAGTGCATAAACAATTGAAATTCTCAATCTTTTCCCTCATCTCTAGCATGGGGAAAAGATTAATGAGAAATATATGTCAAACTTTTAACAGTATCCATGACATATAGGAAGTATATAGTAGATAGTGGATTTTATTTGAATATGGAGAACCTGTGCTAGAGACTGTGGCTATAAGGATAGAAAAAATATGATGTTTGGTTTCTTGAATTTTAAATTACGATTCAAAAATTCACATGACAATTGTGTGTCAATCATAAAGCAACAGTCAAATGTAACATATTATTAAAATTATATATTTTTATTAATCTTCTAGAGGATTTTTTTCTGCATACTAGGTAATTATCGCTCCTATAACATAGGAGGTAATTATTGCTCCTATAACATACTGCTATACTTTAAGAATAATGTTCATCCATGTTTTCATTAATTTATTAACTGAAATTTATTGAGTGCCCATGACGTGCCAGGTCTTGCTGTAGGTAGATAGCAGAGAAAAAACACAAAGTCCAAACCCTTGTGGCCCTTATATTCTACTGTCACTGAAATAAGATATAAAATCAAATAAGGAGCTATAAAGTGGAAGGTCATATAATGCCAAACTTTCTGAATCAAAATAAGAACCAAGAAGATGACAATGTGTAGGCAGCAAGGAAGACACTAATTTTCTAGTACTGTCTCTTGTTCTGTGTTTGATTCCCACGGCTGCTGTAAAAATTACCACACAATCTGTGATTTAACACAACATACATGTACTCTCTCACAGCTCTTGAGGTGAGAAGTTCAAAATGATTCTTCCTAGGCTAAAATGAAGATGTCTGTAGTGATGGCCCCTTCTCTCCAGGGGAGAATCTGTTTTCTTGTCTCTTCCAGTTTCAAGAGGTTGCCTGCATTCCTTGCCTTTTGGCTGCATGGCTCCAACCTCTGTTGCTATCACACATTGCCTTCTTCTAACATAGACTTTCCTATTTTCTTTTCATAAGGACCCTTGTAGTTATAGAAGACCACACTAGATAACCTAGGATGATCTCCCCTAGGACGGTTTCCTAAGATGATTTCAACTTTCAACACAGTTTTGACGTTCATTAAGGTAACACTTTCACAGGTCCCAGATATTAGGACATGCACATCTTTGAGGTGGAGAGGGGAGCATTATTCTATTTACAACATAAGCCAAGATAAGTTTAATTAACTCTTTCAGCACCACATCTAGCCATCTGAGAAAATGTTAACCTAACGTTTGTTTGTGGTGTAAAATGTATAAATGCGAGGACAAAAAAAAAAAAAAAGCAAAATATATGTTAACTTGATAACACTTATTTTTGTGGTACCACTAGTTACTTTCCTTGGAACAAATTCTAAATTTTCAAAATAAGAATTTACAATATTAACCAGCTTATCTATCAAATGGCAATGACTGTAATATTTAAGGACTTTTGGTATTTGGGAGGAAATTATTTTAAAACTATACAACATAGAACTCCTTAATCCCAAGAACAACACCACTGCTTATTTATAAACAAGGCCCAATGCATTCAGTTTTCCACACAAGCAAACTTCACACTAACAGTAATAGTACACTGCTTTGTTTGAATATCATGCTACTTCAGCATTTCACTGTCTGTGTGGAAACATTGAATGCATTGAATGCTATTGAAAACATCTACACATTTATAGCAATTTTTGCAGAACTGTCAACAAGAGAACACATTTTTTTTGTTTGTTTGTCGGGGCTACTGAATCAATCCTTGTTGAGTAGAGCTCTGAATATAGTCAAGAAATGATTTCTACATTCACTGTAACATTTATTAAGCAAGATCTAACTTGCATTATATCTGCCACTATATTTATACCATTTGTCTGACCTAATATGACTGGAATACAAGAAAATGGACACTAGATTGGAAAGCAGTAAAGTTTAAACCTCACATAGACTAATTTTGAATTAGCTTAAGAGTTTCTATTCTTGCTTACTGTCTGTCAATTTGAGTGGCTCTATCAAAATATCATACAGAGGGTGGCTTATGAGGAACTGAAAATTATTACTCACAGTTCTAGGGCCTGGGAATTATAAGAAAAAGTCACTACCACATTTAGTGTCTGGTGAGAGCCTGCTTCTTGAGTCACAGATTACCATCTTCCCACTGTGTCCTCACATGGCAAAAAGGGTGAAAGAGCTGTCTGGGGTCTTTCATAATGGCTCTAGTCCTATTCATGAGGATTCTACCCTCATGATCTCATCACCTCCCAAAAATTCCATCTCCTAATGCCATGTCCTTGCAGTTTAGGATTTCAACATACGAATTTTGAGAGGACACAAACATTTAGTCTGTAAAGCTCACCTATTTATTTGTGACAGCAAGGAAATGCAAATATTTATATATGACTCTCAAAAATTATGCAAGTCGTGGTAATTCTACTAATTTAATAACTTTTACTCTAGCTCTTTTTATTATATATTTTGCCACTGTTCAACACATAGCTAAATTTAATTTATTAACTCATTAATGTGTTATTCATTATTTGCTGTTTAATAATTTAGAAATTTTAAGCAGGGGATTAACATAAATTGTCTATTGATTTGTTAACCTGACCATGAAAGACCCCATAGTAGATTTTATCATCTTCGGCCATAAAAGCATAAGGCCGTTTGCAATAACATTTTAGTTTGCCATTTTTCAGTCTCATTTCACAAAAGTAGTTTATTTGAAATCAAACCCATGCTTCCTGAATGTGTTATGCTTGAAATGTAACATGTGAAAATAAAGTCTCTAAATGAATGATGGGAGAATAATTAGATATTAACAAAAAGTGACTGCATAAAATGAGAATTATATTTAGGAGACTCAAAATGAACATTATTTAATATGAAAAACTTTTAAGAAATAAAAAATAAAACACCATTTAAGTATCCTTCCAAAAAACTGGAATCGGAAATATTATTTTACTCAAAAGAAATGTAAGCTCTAAAGGCACCAGTTAAAACAGTTTGTAAGACTGGATCAAAAAATAAGAACCAAATGATGTCACAGAAATGGCAGCAGGAGACGTCTCTCTGATTTCGTTCCTTGAAGTTACAAGTCGAACAGCTATAACTCGACAAAGAATTCCCTGCTCAACACACAAACATGTCTGAGAGATCTGCGCATTGAAACATCCAACATGGGCAAATCCAGGTTAAAGGGTGGCGGGGGAAAGGAAAGGAGAAGAGCAGAGATGGGTGCCATGGACAAAGCTTGGACCTTACTGCAGGTCCCAGGAGAGAGAAGGTTTCAGGCAGCAAAAGTACTCTCTGTGGCCCCAAGCATTCCTGTCTGAGTGATCGGCATATAATAAAACAGAGCCCAGTGACTGGAGCAGAGACCTCAGGGCAGAGACCAAATACAGAAGTGTAAAGCTGTATTCTAACAGACCCTACTGCCAGGCAGAAAACAGCGACAGAGCCTGGCCGTTTCCCCTCATCCTCCGAGAGCCCGCCTCCCCATACCCTCCCAGGCTGGTAGTAGGCTCCGGAAGCAGTGCGTGTCGGGCTACAGAGCAGAATATCCACAGCCTTGAAAACTGAAGGGGAAGTTCCTGTGTGGAAGATGAACACTACAGCTAATCCCAGTGACGGCTGAGAATACAAAGGCAAGGCAGCTGAGGTCTGGCAGTCACCATTACTGGAAGTAGACAAAACCACAAACATACCTATGGCGGTTCCCAGTCCACACCATCCCTCACATCATGGGTGATTCCACTGGTGGCACCTGGAACACCTTGGGCAGTGTAGAACTAGGCCTGGCTGAAGGGGCAGCTCTGGGATTTCATGGGCTTGGAACCCCAGCACTCACCATATTCCCCCATTGGGGTGGTGCCCTGAGGCCTGGTCACAGAGGAGAGGTCCACCTCCCCAGGGAACATAAGAGATTTTCCACTGCCCCACAAAAATTGCAGAAGCAGGAGCAGTGCAAGAGAAAATAAAACACTTGCACTCTAGTACCACCACTAGAAAACAAGAAATACCTTTTCTTATTAACCTGCTAAAGAGATATCCCTCAAAAAGAACAAGCAAAGCAGGGTTCATTGTCCATTGTTCATTTCCATAAATACCTAGGCAGAGAAGTAATCCATCAAATTCATTATGCATTGAACAACCAAGGAAACAAGGCAGCTCCAAAAGAAAATGGAAAATCTCTAGAAAATAAGCTTAAGGACATATAAATATGTGATTTAATTAACAGAGAAATCAAAATTGCCGTTCTGAAAAAAACTCAATGAGATGCAAAAAAACTTCGATAGGCAGTGTAATGAACTCAGACACAAAATCAACAATAACAAGGAATTATTTACCAAAGAGATTGACACTTTAAAAAAAGAACCAAATAGAAAGTCTAGAGCTGAGGAACTCAATACAAGAGATGAAGAATGAAGTAGCAAAGTTAGGAAAAGAGCTGACCAGGTGGAGGAAATAATGATATCAAAGATAGAAATCTGGAAATGATACAGATGGAAGAAGAAAGAAAGAACTCTACAAGAATTGTCTGACTCAATCAGAGAGAACAATATAAGAATAACGAATATACCAGAAGGAGAAGAGAGGAGTAAGGGAATAGAGAGCCTATTAAAGAGTTTCCAAACTATGGAAACAACTCCAATTTAAGAAATAAATGGACATTTAATTATTTCAATCCAAAAAGGTCTTCTCCAAGGAATATTATATTAAAACTGTCAAAAAATAATGACAAACAAAGAACTCTGAAGGCAGCCAGGGAAAAGAAGACAGTAACCTATAGAAGAAATTACATTAGATTATCATCAGATTTTTCAGCAGAAGCTCTACAAGCAAGGAAGAAACAGAATCAAATATTCCAATTATTGAAAAGAGAAATTACCAGCCAAGAATAATAAACCAGCAAAGTTATCCTTTAGATACGAAACAGAATTAAAGACAAAAGTATACAAAACTGTGAGTAAGATGACTAAACAGACAAACAGAAGCAGGAAATTGCAACCTTTATTCAGAATAGGGCCCTACACACTTAAATATAACATAAAGATTAAATGAGGTGAAGAGAAAGAGGGAGGGAGGGAGGGAGGGAGAGAGAGAGAAAAGAAGGAGGAGATGGAGGAGGAGGAGGAGAAGGAGGAGGAGGAAGAAGAGGAGGAGGAGGAGGAGGAGGAAGAAGAGGAGGAGGAGGAGGAGGAGGAAGAAGAGGAGGAGGAAGAAGAGGAGGAGGAGGAGGATGAGGAAGAGGAGGAGGAGGAGGAGGAGGAGGAGGAGGAGGAGGAGGAGGAGGAGAAGAAGAAGAAGAAGAAGAAGAAAGCTACCCCAACTCAGAAATGAACTCAGTATAAATAAGGATAATTTGTTACAACAACAAAAAAAGGAGGGGGGGAGGGAATAAAGTTCTGAATATGCAAAGGGAAATGGAGATAGGATGCATGCAGAAGAAAAATGACTGTTTTATACATGCAACTTTCTTTTGCATAAAATTAATGGTATATACACACACACAAACACACAAAATCCAAAACTGAGACATATAATATAAAAAAGAGGAAACAAAGGGAAAAAAATCAAAGAATATCATCAAACTACAACAGATAGAATATCATGGGCAAAGAAACAATGCAGACACCAAGTGATCAGAAAACAAACGATAAAATGGCTATAGAAAATCCTCATACATCAATAATCACCCTAAATATAAACGGATTGAACTCCCCAATAAAAAGGCACAGAATAGCAAATTGGATCAAAAAACAAAACCCAAAACCATATGCTGCATTCCAGAGACACATCTCAGCTGCAAGGACAAATATAGACTCAAAGTGAAACGATGGAAAATATTACTCCAAGAAAATGATATCTAGAAAACAAACAGGCATAACCATAGTTATAGCTGAGGAAATAGACTTCAAGATAAAAAAGGTAGTAAGAGACAAAGATGGACATTTCATAATGATAAAGGGGACAATATATCAAGAAGAAATGTTATCAATATATATGTCCCCAATAAATGAGCAACAAAATATATTAAGCAGTTAGTAACAGACCTAAAGGGAGAAACTGACAAAAACACAATTATAGTAAGGAACCTAAATATACAATTGACAACTCTGGATATATCGTCCAAACAGAAAATCAATAAGGAAATATTGGCCTTAAATGACACATTAGACCAAATGGACATAATTGACATTTCAGAACCTTTCATCCCAGAACATGAGATTATACATTTTTTTCTAATACACGTGGAACATTTTCAAGGATAGACCATATGTTGAGACACAAAACTAGTTGCAACGAATTTAAGAAGATTGAAATCATACCAAGTATATTCTCAGACTACAATGCTTGAAAATGGAAATCAACATCAAAAAGAAAGCGGGAAAAACGAGAAACATGTGGAAACTGAACAACGTGCTACTAAAGAACAACGGGGTCAAAGAAGAAATAAAAGGAGAGATAAAAAGATACACAGAAACAAATGAGAATGATGACATATAAGAAATTTTTGAATACAGTGAAATGGGAGGGAAGCTTATATCATTATAGGCCTATCTCAAGAAAAGAAAAATCCCAAATAAATAACCTAACATCATCTCTTAAAGAACTAGAAAAAAAGAAAAAAAGAAAAAAAAAAAAAGAAGAAGAACTGAAGCCCAAAGTAAGGAGAAGGAAAACAAAACAAAACAAAAACAAAACAAAACAAAAAAAACAGAAATTATATCAAAATGAAATACAACAGGGCACAAAGACAACAGAAAAAATTAATGCAACAAAGAGATAGTTCTTTGAAAAAAATAATAAAACTGATAACTTTCTGACTAGACTCACTAAGGAAAAAAGAGAAAAAGACACAAATAAAATTGTAAATTAGAGAGACGTTACGACAGATACCACAGAAATACAAAGGATCATATGGGAACACAATGAAGGACTATATGCCACCATATTCAATAACCTAAAAGAAATGGTCAAGTTCTTAGAAATATTTAACCTTCCTAGACTAAATCACAAAAACTGGAAAACCTAAATAGAATGTTTAGCAGTAAGGAAATTGAAACAATCATCAAAAACCTCTCAAAAAATAAAAGTCTAGTACCAGATGGCTTTACTAGTTAATTCTATCAAACATTCAAAGACGAGTCTTTCTCAAACTTCTCCAAAAGAGAGGAAGAAGCAATACTTCCTAATTCATATTAGGAGGCCAATATTACCCTGATACCAAAACTTGGTAAGGATAACACATACAAAACAAATAAATAAAACTTTACAGACCAACATCTTTGATGAATGCAGATGCAAAAATCCTAAACAAAATATTAGCAAATCAAACACAACAATAAAATGAAAAATATTATCCATCACAATCAAATGGGGTTCATTCCAGGGGTGCAAGGATTGGTCAACATTTACAAATCAATGTGACACACCACATAATCAAAATAAAGGATAAAATCATATGGTCATATCAATAGATGCAAAAAGAATGCTTTTGACAAGATACAACATCTATTTGTCATTAAAACACTTAATAAAATGTGTATAGATTGAAAGTACTTCAATATAGTAAAGGCCGTATATTACAAACCCTCAACTAATATCACACTTAATGGTGAAACACTGAAAGCTTTTCCTCTAAGATCAGGAACAAGACAAGGATGCCCTCTCTCACTACTGTTATTGAACACAGTGTCGCAAGTCCTAGCCAGAGAGATCAGGCAAAAGAAAGAAATAAAGGACATCCATATTGTAAATGAAGAAGTCAAATTGTCACTTTTTGCAGGTGACATGATTCTTTATGTAGACAACCCTAAAAACTCGAACAACAAAAAAAATCTATTAGAAACAATAAACAAATACAATCAAGTTGCAGGATACACAATCAATATACAAAAATCCATTGCTTACTATATACTAACAATGACATTTACAGAAAAATAACACAACAACAACAACAACAACAATTCCTTTTGCAATGGCAACAATAAGGAAAAAAAGAAAAACCTAAAAATAAAGTTCACAAAGGATATGAAAGACCTATACACTGAAAACTATAATACATTATTAAAAGAAATTGAATAAGACACCAAGAAATGGAAAGATATTCCATGTTCATGAATTGGAAGAATCAATAGTCAAAATAATCATACCACTCACAGCAATATACAAATTTAATGAAATTCTTATCAAAATCACAATGCTATTTTTTATAGAAAATCATCAGCTTTGTATGGAATTACCAAAGATCCTGAACAGCAAAAACAATCCTGAGAAAAAAGAACAAGGCTGTAAGTCTCACACTCCCTAACTTCAAATTATGCTACAGAGTGACAGTAATCAAAATATTCTGGCATTGGCAGAAAAAAAAAAAAAAACAGACACACAGACCGACGGAACAGAATTGAGAACCCAGAAATAAACCCACATATATATGGGTAGATAAATTTTGACAAAGGAGTCAAAGAGATATAGTGGAGTAAAAAAAGTCTCTCAATAAATGGTACTAGGCAAATTGGAAAGCCAGGTGAAGGGAATGGAAATCGACTGTCATCTCTCACCATACACCAAAATTAACTCAAAATGGATCAGAGATCTAAATATAGCACCTGAAAAAATACATATCTTAGAAGAGAACATAGGTACTAAACTATGGACTTTGGGTTCAAAGAGGATTTTATGAATTATACCTCAAAAGCAAGGGAAGTAAAAGCAAAAATAAATGAATGGGACTATCTCAAACTAAAAAGCTCTGCACAGAAAAAAAAAAAAAATCAACAAAACAGTGGCAAGCCACCAAAAAGGAGAAGATATTAGCAATCAACATCTTTACATCTTTGATAAGGGGTTAATATCCAATATAAAGAACTCATGAAACGCAACAACAACAAAGAACAATCCAATTTAAAAACGGGCCTAAACAGACACTTCTCCCAAATGACATAGAAAAAGGCAACCAATATATGAAAAGAGGTTCAACTTCATTAGCTATTGGGAAATGTAAATCAAAACCACAGTGAGATACCACCTCAAACCTGTTAGAATGTCATCAACAAGACAAATAACAACTGTTGGAGAGACTGTGGAGAAAAAGGAACATTCATACACTGCTGGAGGGAATTTAAATTGATACAGCCGCTATGGAAAATAGTATTGAGGTTCCTCAAAACATTAAGAATAGAATTACCATATGACCCAGTGATCCCTCTTCTGAGTATCTACCCAAAAAATCTGAAAACATTTATCCATAAAGATATATGTACCCCTATCTTCATTGCAGCATTATTCACTGTGATCAAGACATGGAAACAACTGAAATGCCCTTCAATAGATGATTGGATAAAGAAGTCATACATATATACAATGAAATACTACTGAGACATAAGAAAAGATGAAATACTGCCATGTGCAGTATTGGATGGATACTTCCATGAGCAGTAATGACATGGATGGATCATGAAACTACCATACTAAGTGAAATTAGTCATATAGAAAAAGTCAAGAACCATCTGACTTCACTCATATGTGGGATATAAAATTGAAACAAACAAACAAGACAAACAACCAAACAAAAACTCATAGACAGAGACCACAGTTTAGTGGTTACCAGAGGGGAAAAGTGGATGAGGGAGGTAGAAGAGGGTAAAGGGGGTCAAATATATGGTGACAGAAGATTTAATTTGGGTGGTGAACACACAATGTGATAGACAGATGATGTATTACAGAATTGTATACTTGAAATCTCTATATAATTTTATTAACCAATATCATCCCAATAAATGTAATTAAAATAAATAAAAATTTAAAAATAATATATACTAGCATCTACCTAAATAATAAAACTACCTCATGCTGTCTACAAGAAGCCTATTTTAAATATGGATGCATATATAGATTAAAGGTAAATGGATGGAGAAATATATACCATGTTAACACTAGTGAAAAGAAAGAAAGAGAAGCTATATTAATTTGAGAAAGAACAGACCTCATAGCAAGGAAAGTTATCAGGATTAAAGAAGGGTATTACATAATTACGTAAAAGAAGGTGAAATCAATCATTCCTGATTAAAAGTGCAGGCTTAGCAAATATCAAGAAATATTAAAAACATGAAACTCATTTGCAAACTGATGATATTTCCGTTTGGCTGGAGTATGTTTGTGTGAAAATAAGTAAAAATGAGCTAAGATCACAATGTAGAGAGATTTTAACGTTCTCTTTTAGGAGCTAGTATATTAGTCTGTAAAGAAAAAAAAAAGCACTGAAAATAAACAATACCAAACATAAAAGTAAATGTTCAAACATCTTATTACAATCTACCATTATGAGAACAGTTTACCTAAACCAATAAAAATAACTGCAACAATGTATAACCTAAGACCACAAGACCCACAAAAACAGAGAAAACAGTAGGCGGAAACATAACTATTGACAACTTATAAATGTTTAACATTTATTTTCACTTATAGCCTGAAGAATTCATATATAAACTCTACCATTAAAATCCTCATTTTCCGTTCTTTTAAAGCTATGAGAATGTCTCAAAGTATGGAGATCTCTTCTCAATGTCCTGTTGTGCAGTTAATTTTTCATTCGGTACCCACACAAAAAAATTGGCAGTTTTCCTTCTCTTGAATTTCTAGACAAATTGCCAAATATGTTATTTTTTTTCCAGTTGACATAAAATATATTTCATCTGTGGAAAATCATGACACCAAGGAAGATGGCTTTCCTATTTACCAATCTTACTTGCAGTTCTTCTTTATTTTTGTGTGTGTCTCCCTACAATATACAAAAGAGAAGTAATATCTTGATTTAAAACACACACAAAATTTAGCCTAACATAGTTTGCTGTATAATCAATATTGTAATGCTATTATTTATTTATTCTTGATTTCTAGTATAAGATTGTAAGATGCTTTATGGCTATGGCTTTTTTACAGGTGTTTTTAATTCAGGAAGAATATTCAACTCCTTGCTTGCATCATTTAAGAGTATTCATTTATTGATTCCTTAATGATTACTGTTGTCAAAATTGCCTATTGTGATTATGTGGATAGCGTTCAATTCCAGGTCAGTAAACAGACATTTTTAATCTTTATATTCCACATTATAATTTTATATCACTTTTTATCGTGTGTGTGTGTGTGTGTGTGTGTGTGTGTGTGTGTGTGTGTGTTATTAAAACTTGAATATTGGGACAGAGAGAAATCTCTTATCATGCATTCCAAAGTAACGAGTTGACAAAAACTGGGCAGGTTTGATAAATTCATCATTGTATACGTGTGAGCAATGGTGGTGGTTCTTAAACTTCTTTGTCGTCTTTATTTTCTCTTTTTATACTGTATGTCCATTTCCAAAAAGTATAATCTGATGCCTGCATTTGCATCCGCTTTGGCTAAGAGAGCATTTGTCTGGCAAGTGGAAAGGCAGACTATTTGATAAATGACAGAATATTTGATAAATGATCTGATTCTCCGTGTAAAACTTTAAGAGCTTCTTTGAGTGCTAAAGTAAGAAGAATTAGACTTACTGCCAACTTTCACGGACTTTGCAATTTAATGAACTCAAGCTATTTCAGGAAGAAATAGTATGCATAGTGTACACACTATTTCTATGTGATAACAAATAAATATATACATTATAAGAATGCAAAGTCATCAACATGATATGGCTATAAAAAGGCATGAAAACAACATGAATATATTAAGATATTTACAAAACTTTTCATTTTCTATTGAGGCGTATTTGATGTAGCACATTAACAGAAATAAAAAAAACTATCTGGAAAGAAAACAAAATTGATAAAGTTATAGGTTTATACAAAAAGATTTCTGTTGTTATGTGGCAATTTTATACTTATTATAATCCATTAATGTTCCTATTAAAGATTATAAAATTTGGTATACTAAGAGGAAAATTTGTTGCATGATAGTGTATAGAACATGACAGAAAGGAAATGTGTTTTACTAGGAGTTAAAAGGCTAAGTATATACACTAAAAATCCTAACTTTTATTGATATTTTATGAATCTACTCTTAATTAAGTTAATAAAAATATTTATGCTTTACTTTAGAAATATATTTGCTTGGAAAACATACATTCGTTCAGCACATATGAAGATTTAATTTATTTTAGGCAGAGCCAGCATTTTCAAATACCAGCTTTACTCCTTGGTAAGCTTACTAATATTATTTTGGGGATAATATAGTCTGTTTTACTCCATTTGATATATCTCTATTACAAACCAGAGTTTTAACAACTTTAGATGATAATTTAGAGCAACGCAAAATAATGCACAACAAAGTAAGTTTTTAAATATATCTGGAATGGGAAAAACAAAAGAGGGTAGTTACAGTGTAATTCTCACCAAGCAAAGTCAAAGTCTTCAGCAGTTGGTTCATGTGTATCTGTACTGTACAAATAGCAATTGGTCCACAGATTTTTCTAATTAACTGATTTCTACTGAATAAATAAATATGTAAGAATAAATAGTTATAAGAATAATAGCTTCCTAAGGGGGATTTTCTTAGTATAATATGACACAATTATGTAGTAATTTATGAATATAAATAACAATTACAACTATTTAGAATTATTATATGTTAGAGAAACAATGATTGGATCACAGTTCTCTATAATATTTACCAACAAGAGAAAAAGATAAAAAACAAATTAAATACAAATCTTTTTTATACACATTAAAGTTTATTGGGATGACAATGGTTAGTGAAGTTACATAGGTTTCAGGTGTACAATTCTGTAGTACATCATCTATATATTACATTGTGTGCAAACTGCAAAATTTCAGTGGAGAGAGACAAATTGTAATTTGATAGTTAAAGAAGCTTCTGATGAACCTTGTTGGATGTACCTTGATGATAACAAAGTAAATTATTTTATTCTCCAAATGTTGCTCTACCAACAAACTATTTGAAATTTCAGCACACAAAAATATCCTTTACTTTAATGTGTTATACCTTACAAAATTGAAAAAAAAAAAAGAAGTATGTCACCCAAGAATGAGTAAGACTCACCTGTCATAACTCATTGTCAGTGAGTATTTCACACCATTCTAAACCACAGATCAAGATTTAAAAGGATAATATATGGAAACAACTGAAATGTCTTTTTAAATATTGATCTGTGGTTTAGAATGCTGTGAAATACTCACTGACAATGAGTTATGACAGGTGTCTCTTACTCATTCTCGGGTGACATACCTCTTTTTTGTTTTTTTTTGTTTGTTTGTTTTTCAATTTTATAAGGTATAACACATTAATGTAAAGGATTTTTTTCCCATCGTAAAATTTCAAATCGTTTGTTGGTAGAGCAACATTTGGGGAATAAAGGGATATACGTTGTCATCATCAAGGTACATGGAGGGTGCAAGATGGACACTGGACTTATCAGAGGGATCACTTCATTAATGCTGTAGATGCCTGACTAATGCACTATACATCTGAAGCTGAAGTAATAGGTTGGTGCAAAAGTAATTGCAGTTTAAAAGGTTAAACATAATTGCGAAAACCACAATTAGTTTTGCACCAACCTAATAGAATGATATTGAATATCAACTGTAAATATATATACATATACATATATATATATGTATACATGTATATGTATATATATAGTACTATGTATATATATATCGTACTCCACATCCCGTGGCCATGGGATGTGGAGTATGATAAAGGGAATATAGTCAAAGAATTGTAACAGGTATATACCATATTAGAAGGGTAGCAGATTGGGGGGCGTTATCATTTTGTGAGGGGTGTAAACGTCTATTACATTGCTTTGTACACCTGAAACTAATAAAAAAGAAAATTAAAAAAAAGTTTAAGTACACCTAAAATGTGTATTTATGATGTAAACAATAGTATAAATAAAGACAACATCAACAACCAAAAAGACTTAAAAGGAGGTCATTAATTGGGAGAGATAAAGGAAGTAAAAGAACATTAAAGAAATGTGAAGATTGAAACCAAGAGAAATACTATGGGGTTCACAAAGTATCTTGAAGCAACTGGCCCCCTTGGGATGATTTTGTTTTGTTGGGTTTATGATTTATCCTCTATAAAATCTGTATACTTTTAATATAGAAACACTCAAGACTACATATTTTTGCTAAGGAATCACAGCATTAGAACAATAATTCCCAACTCATCATGCCAGTCTTCCATCCAAAAGCATTAAGTTTCACGTCTTTTGCACTAAATCCAAAATTATTTCATTAGCCTCCATATTTTATCATTGATATATGTTTTCAATCTTACCACAAATCTATTTTAAAATAAATGCCATACATTATTTTTTATTCTCAATTTAAAAAAGAGCTAAATTTTTTTGAGTGGTACATTCTGCCAGACCCTATTCTAATAGGATTTCATGTATTATTTTGTTTGATATTCACAATAGTCTTATGAGGTAGTCACTGTTATTATTCCCTTCTAGCATCTGAAGAAGCGCAGGCTCAGAGGTTAAGTAATTTGTCCAGAGAGGTATAGAGCCTTTGGTACTAGAGAGACTGTTTGCCTCCATAATCTGAATACCTCATTACTAACGTGTCTCCCTAACCATACCTAAACTTACAACACGAAAGGTATAAATAGTACACAGTAGAAAGCAAACAAACAAACAAAACCAGGTCTCCCCATGCTTTGTTCAGCAGCTCTTTCTCCTTGAACACCAAGTAGTCCTCTATTTCCTTCAACAAAACTCCCCAGATCTTTCAGAGTCTAGTTGAAACTCCACTTTTTAAAAATAAAGCATTAAGTAAACAGTTATCTCTGTTGATATCAATTTATATTGATACCTGACTGCTATTTCTTCTATCTTTTCTCGGAACCCATTCCAAAACTTTTGTTGAATTTCTCTGATAATATTAGTTTAAATAATACTTATTTGTGTATTGTGATTATTGCCCTTTCCATTATGATAATTGAAATCAACATCTATGCCTTACTCATGTAAACATCTTCTAAATCGTTAGCCCAGTGTGGTTTTTGTTTTGTTTTGTTTTGTTTTGTTTTGTTTTGTGAGGGGTGTAAACGTCTATTACATTGCTTTGTACACTTGAAACTTGTTTTGTTTTTGCCAGAAAACAGCCATTGAACAAATTAAGTTATATGGGAATAACAAACAAAGAAAAAACATTTGGTGGATGTCAACTACTCAGACAAATAGTCCTTTCTCTCTGTCTTCATGACATGTCTTTCATGTCTTTCTGATTCATGAAAATAACCTCTCAGTTGTAAACTGAAGCTAGAGCATATCGTGAGTAGAACATACCACTGATAAATGATTTCTCCAGAATTCAGAAATTGAAATACTGAAACATTTTGTAACAGCTTTTGTATCACTGCCACGTGCGGGAAAGAATGGTGAATCCTAAACTTCTGTCCTAGGAATATGCAATCACGATATGTAAAAGTGAATAAGCCTAACCACTTACAGAGTCAGGCTGAAACCTGAGATGCCTCTCCATTGCCTATTTAAGGAAACTACCCACCCTCACGTGGTCTTAACGACCTATTATTAACATTACATTTTCAGCTTCATCACTCTCACACTTCACCTTATTTCTAATTCTCAAGCTGCACTGGACTCTGTTCCACTCAGATTTTTCTGTCTCAATTACATTGTTTATCACTACAAACCGTTCTCCTCGCTTTTTCTTGTGAGTTCAGTGGCATTCATATTTCAAGTTGTGCAGATCAATGCTTTTTATCATGATTCTTCTATTTGGATTATTTGCCATGCAGTGTTTACTTACCCTATTACAATATTTGTCCTGTGTAATTTGTTGTGTATATACCTTCTCCATTTTTCAGAACATAACATTTCAAAGGATAAGGACAGGAGACTCTAAGCTTTACAAAAGTGTTTTTCTTATTTTTCTTTCTTTCTTTTTTTTAATCACTGCTAGTAGTCCTAGAATATTCTGGGTACTCAATATATGCTGAATATCTAAAGGAATACTTTTGTGGTATTCCAAAACACACAACACATAATACAATTGCTTGTTTCTGATAAATTCACTTTTTAAACTGAACATAAACACCGTGGAATTTGTACATGTGAAAAAAAGCATTGGCCATAAGTAATCACGGCAAATGTCGTGTTTAAACAGCTGACTTACTCGGAGTCCCAGCTATTATTCTAGGTGTTGTACAGGTTTTATTGTAAAACATTTATTCTTCACAATGACAATCTATGTAAAAGTAATATTATAACCACTTTTTTTTATGCTGAGGAAACAGTTACAGAGAGGCTAGTTGTTTTGTTAAATCACATAGCTATTAAGTAGTAAAGCATAGACAAAAACCCTACCAGCCTGACTTTAGAGTCTCGAGTCTGTGCTTTGTAATTGTTGTGCTATCCTGACCTGCTCTTCCAACTTGTGAAAGAAAGCAGGAAAATACAAGTTAAAATGTTGAACATCAGTTCTATGGTTCAATGGAAGTCTTCAATGACTGATTTAGAAATGAGCCACAGAATTTAAAAGTAATGTTTCCTCTTATAATGAGGAAAGTATGTATTTCTTGTAGAAAGAGAAACCACATGGAAACGAATGGAGTTGCGAATAAAATTTAAATTGTGCATAATCTAATTGTACAAGTGATCAAAAGTCCACTCTGCTTTCACCTTTTACTCATTTTTGTGTGTTTGCTTTGCAAGCAACAGTAAAGACTACTCAGTCATATTCTAAAAAGCATAAGTGCCTGCCAAAACTTAGACTATGCCTCCCAAGGTGTGTTTTCAGTATGTTTTCCACAATGAACAATCTGACATAATTACAGGAATTGTTTTTATGCAAGTCATCTTCAGTAAGTACATAAGTAAGTTTCATTCACTCATATCACCCATCATATTTCTAAGAAAATAGGTGTTCAATTCTCTCAAAGTATATTTCAATCTTTTAAAAACTGTTGTTTAAAAAACTTCTGAGTGGTAATTAATTTCTATATTTATAAACGACTATCAAATAATATCCATGTAATAATAATTTAGGATTGCCCACTAGGTTTCAGGTACTTTTCTAAGCATTTTACTCACAGCACTAAAAAAATACTCTCTTGGGCAAGTTGGGGAGATAAATTTAGTAACAGCAACAGACTGGGGAATTTTTTTTTAAAGCCCTGATCACAATATGTTTCAATTTCCTTGGTGTATAAACTTCTACCAAAATTGGTTTCAAGCTTCCCACATGAAGCCCCTAAAGATGGAGTTGGGAAGAGATGAGCATGATGGACTGTCTCAAACCGTTACAAAGTAGGATAAGTCGGCAAAGCACAACACGTTTTAAAAATCACATGTCCTACTAGGAGGCCATGCAAAAATGCTAAGAACAACGAAGACAGAGGAAGTGAATATAGAGAAGGCAAGGAAAATCAAAAGGGACATGTCAGAAATGGAAAAGAACAACCAGGAGGGTGTAGTGAAATAAAGACAAGCAAAAAAAGATTTTGAAAATTTTATCATAAACAAGAGGGATAAAAACAGGAGAAACTCAGAGCCTCTTAGAAATAGGAAGCCAGGAAAGTAAATAAATATCAGTATGTTCTTCCATTATTGAGAGCAGGGACCTGGCTTAATTCATGATTATATCTGTGTATATCTGTGTATCCAACATGGTCCTTGCTTTTCACAGATTAATAGCTCAAAGGATATCTTCAATAATGAATGAATGAATGAATGCTCTAGTTTCCATTCATTATCTTTCACTCTAAGGCCCACATGGTGAAACTTTCTTTAAACATAAAAGTGATAACTTTAAAAGCATAAGGGCTTTTGGCATCAGTTACATAAACTTGAACTTCACTACACCATGGAATTCATCATTATGTAACATGGACTTCTTTCTTAATGCTTGGAACATCACCTTTTTCATTTTAGAGTCTACTTCATTCTCTCTAATCACAGAGAAAATGGTATCCGTCTTTTTAACTGAAGGTAATGAAGCGATACAGATTGAGAAAGACATGAGTTTGATTCCCAGATCTCCCACTTAGCTACTATGTGATCTCAGGGTTCCTTAATAGTTCTGTACCTCAACTTTTTCACATGTATTACAAAGATATAATAATAATGAACAGCTTTATTGAAACTATTTAAATGATATAATTCATGTCACGTGTGGCATTTAGACTATTGTAAGCATTTAATACATACTATTTGGCATTTGATACATAGTAAGAGATCAAAAAGGTATTTATTGAATAAAGGTATAAGTGAGTGATAAGCAACTCTGGGGCATATAATATTGCTCATACTATATGCCCCAACACCTCCTCAGATTTCATTTTTTTCCTTTGATAAATTATTAGTATACATGCTACACATTTAATAGACTTTATACATATTATACATTTAATAGACTTTTCATTGATTTCCATGGTACCCTGGATATAAATACTCGCTCAAAAAAAACATTGGGTGATTTTTTTTCACATGAATGGAAATTTAGATTTCGATGAATTTTGGCACACAAGTTTTATAATTTAGACCTGTAAGACTCAGAATTCTCAAATTTTTCAAAGAACAACAATATCATAGTGTTGAGAGAGAATAAATAAGTATACTATTGTAACTCATTGGGGATATTATTTATATCCAAATAATCACAAAACAGATTAAGTTACAGAATAAAATAGGAAATTGCTTTGTTCATAGAAAGGGAGAAAAGACAAAATACGAGCAGTGTTATTTGTTTCTTACTGTCTTTCTGTGGGAAAACAAAACCAAACCCAACAAAAATCGAAATATAAATCCACCTATTTAAGTGGAGAATAACCGCCATATCTCTAGTACAGATGACATGTATACACATATATGTGTTTTTGTCTGTTTCTATTTATTTAATATAGAACAAGCTTACATAGCATTATTTATATGTCATTCAATATTCATGATAATTTAAAATATGTCACATAAAAATTCTCACACACACACACACACACACACACACATATTGTTCAATCATTCGCTCGGACATGGTGACAAACTTGGTAACCATTACTTCTTACTATAAGCCTATGATGCTGGTTCTACTGTTATCTCATTTTACAAACAAGCACACCAAGAATAAGATAAGTGATTTTAACAGTCACAGTGCTAGTTAGAGACAGAGCCAAAACATGAACTTAGTTTTTTCATTCGGTACCAACTGCGGCAGTTAGCCAGCATGCTATGAGATAGTCATTCATACCACAGATTTATTTCTTGAAGGCCCAGTGTATGTGAGGCACTATACCAGATGTTGAAAATACAAACTCTGTACCATGCTGTAATCTGACAAAGGAAATAAACATGCTAACAAGGAATAGAATACAGTGTGAAACACAATATTGTAATAGAAGCACTTCGACGAATGCTAGGGAAGTACCCCAAATGTTCAGAAGATGCTTCATAGAGAAATGAGCACTTCTTATTCCTGAAATAAGGGTTGACGTTGACCAGGATCCAGAACAAGAGGAAGAAGAAATGAATCTGCAGGCTATTTAGGGATCTGCTGTGTTAGCTTGCTAAAAGTGTTTAGATACTGACAAAGGAAGAGGGCTGATGGGGTCAGGCACAAAAAGTGGGAAAAATGCAAGCCTAACATATCAGCATAAGTTGCTGAAAAGCTCTACTAACTTTGCTTTGAATTTAAAAATCACTTTTCATTCCCACATCAAGGTCAGCAGATTAAAGCATCACTGGGATGGTGTTTTACCACATTCATCTCCTTCAAACTCAGAGGATGACCTGCTTTATAGCTCACTTAGCATGCCCAGTGAGGTCTGAATTGCCTATTACACCATGAGAAGATGTTCTCACTTACAAATAATATAGAGACAGAGCTTTCAGAGCTATTTCAAGATTTGTCATCCTAGGGAACATGACAATCTAACAAAATTTGGTGCCCATTTGATAAAGAAGGAAAACAATCACCCAAACCCTGTAGAACAGAATCATGACAATAAGGGAATTAATTCTCTATGATTTGTTTACTATTGATTAGTTCACTTACAACAGCACCTGCAATACAATATTCAAGTACTGAAATAGCAAAGAATTAAGAACTCTAATTAGAAGTACCGTTGAGTCAGCACGGAACACACAGGGACCAAGGTAAACTAATAACAGGAACCTTTTATTAAGGCATAAGTCACAGGTTGACCCGCTTCCAACTAAACCCACAGCTAAAATCCTGACAAGGCAAGTCAAAGGACCATTGGATGGTCCTAAGCAGAGTTAATGCTAAAAAGAAGCACTTTTTTAAAAAAGAGCAGTGCCCAGCATTCCTTGTAGAAAACTTGTTATCTCATAGTAAGCAACTCTCGGTCCATATAATTGATGATTTTTTAACACAAACAAAATTATAGATAAAAGAGACAAAATGAGCAGTAATGTCAAGGGCATATCTTATTTTTTTTTGCGGAACTATGTGAAAGCCCAACCAAAAACAATGTGAAGTAAGAAAAAGTTGGTGGTTGTAAGGAAATGCAAGCAGAATAAGCAGAATGAATGACAGAGCAGTGAGCTGGGAAGAAAGCAGATTTGAAATGTGACAACGTTTGGTGGTACAAATGATGAACGTTTAGTCTGTGGTGCCCTCGAGCAAACATGTTAGTTGTGTACAATATTACATTTGTCAGCTCCATCAATGTTTAAAGTAAGTTTACTGTAAATGGGAAGAAATCATTTAAGGAACACTTTTTTTTGTCTAAATGGGTTTCTTTATTTATTACCTCATTGCTTTCTCTTTTCAAATAATATTGATAGGAGAAAGCTTGCCTATACAAGAAAGCTTTATTTGATATTGGTTTATTTTAAGTGGTATCTAGATCATTGTGCCAGTTTCTCAATATGCTGTTAATTCATATTGATATGAAAAAATTAAAGACAACCCAGATTTGCTGATATTTAGATAGTATGTCCCATTATTTTTATGTATGCAAAATCTTAGATTCACAAGCTTTAGAACAGGTCTTACTATATGTATTTATTTAATTGACCTAATTTACTCATATTAACAAGGCATTTTTATTCTGATTTTACATCAAATTTTAGGATTCTATAGATGATCTAATATAAATCTTTTACACATAAAATTGTGAGGACTTCAGTGCTTGACTGGTCCAAGGACACTATTAATGACAAAATGTACTGTACAAACTGTACCGTGTTTCGCCGAAAATAAGACCTAGCCGGACCATCAGTTCTAATGCATCTTTTGGAGCAAAAATTAATATAAGTCCCGGTCTTAATTTACTATAAGACCGGGTATAATATAATATAATATAATATAATATAATATAATATAATATAATATAATATAATATAATATATACCGGGTCTTATATTAATTTTTGCTCCAAAGGACACATTAGAGCTGATGGTCCAGCTAGGTCTTATTTTCTGGGAAACACGGCACTAAGACTTATTGTCCAATGTCCTCATCAGTGTCATCTGCTGTATTTCTGATTTTAACATTGCATTAAGTGTGAGTTACATAAAATGAAGAAATAATTAGTGGGTGCTGATTCTCAGTGACAGTTCAGTTTCTTTTATTCACACATATTCTGCACTGAATTCTTCTAGCTCACCCCCTCTCTAAATTACACTTGAGGGATTTTGTGAATTCCTTTAACGAGTTTTATAAATTTATTTATTGAAGTTTCTCTGTGTTACTTTTAACCTCTGAAACATTTCTATTCAAAATATATCCACTGCCTTTATGTCTTACTGTGCAAATGCACCAACTATTCTATGATTATATTTTATTTTTAAGAACATGGTTTATAAAAACCTAGGCCAGTTTTCTTAAGATGGATAATAGGAGGCCAGTCTTAAAAAAATGAAAAGAAGTAAACATTTGCTCCTTTTGACAGGAAAAAAAAAAAAAAAAAAAAAAAAAACTGGTGAAAAATCACAAAGCCATTAACAACCTTAGAGAGTGAGCTGTTCCAGAGGTAATTTCTATGAATGCAGTATCTATCTTTTCTGAACTTTGGGCAATTAGCTGAGTGCAAAAAATGTGAATTTAATTTTTCATATTCATCTTTCTTGCATGTGACTCAAAATTTAGAACAAGGACCCATGTGATTCCATGTAGTCATTTGTTAGATGGAACTAACCCAACTAAACTACATTTTTGCCAAAGTGAAAATGATCAGCCAACACAAGAACAAAGGAGAAAATGATTGACACAGTATTAGTGCATGTCTTACTTCATACATTTAAGCAGAGTGCTATTATCTTAGCTTAATATTCCTCATTGTGAGTTCTCAACCTGGGGGATTTCCTGGGTGAAATCTGAAACTGGTACCTGTATATAAAGATCAAAGAGAGTCCAAGGAAAGAGGAAGACCACTTGAGAGGGGTAGGTAGTGCTTTTAATAAGCAAGGGAACTTACATATGAGATTTGTCTGGGAGGCCTCAAGACAAGATCTCCACACTGCCCACCAGGATCTTAAAAGTGTATATGGAGTCCTTATTTGGGTTCAGTCACATAGTCACTCTAGATGATCTTAACACCTTTCTTTCTCCAAGCTACAACTTTGAAACAGCTGCTAGTATTGGAATGGTGGACAGAATATACATTCCAAGGACAGAGGAGGGTATGAGGGTCCAGCTCTTGAGTCAACTGGTGGTTATAGCCTCTTTATGACCTCCTTCAACACTCATACTTACTACTTGTCTTATCTTTATGTGCCACCAAGGAGAATATTTTCACAGTAGGTAAAATTAAAAGAAATCTGTTGCTGTCACTACAACAAGCGGTTGATTTGTTTCCATGAGCCTCCTACACAATGTTCAGATTCCAGCACCAGTATCATCAGATACACTCAGCTGGGAGAGAAAACCACAAGGTACTGGATTCTAGTCATGAGAAACCATAGTCTGGAATTGTCCTGAGGGCTTGAGAAGTATTTAAACACAGACTGGAGATACATCTTTCAGCACAGCAGGAAAGTCTGTAATTTCAAGATGTTCTTGTGACCCTTCTTTTAAAAAGATTGAAAAAGAAAAATTCATTCAGGAATCTCATTTGCAGATTATGCAATAATCATAGAACTGGCTCTTACAGGTTACTAAAGACAGAATTACTCAATATTTTATTTTAAATTTTGATCAATAAATCTATTAAAATATTCTTCATATTGTTGCCTAAATTAATTCTCTCTCTTTCTCTTCCAGTTTGAGATTGCATCAAAATACCAAATTACATTTCAAAAAGTTTTCTCACGATTTCCTCATATATATTTTACTACAGGTTACATTCAGAATGTGCCAACATAATGATTGCTAATATTTTTGAGAATTTACTATTCGTTATCCACTCTCCTAAGCTATATCTCAACTAGACATCTCTTTTAAAGCAAATAGGAGCTGTTGCAATGTTGACTGTAAATTTAATTTTAAAATTAGTTTAATTACCTTTTAAAATTAAAATTTTAAAACTTAAATTCACTAGCAAATATATATTATTGTTAACAAAATTTATGTATGTTATATTTAAAATGATTAGTGATGAAATTAACGACTTTTTAAAGAAACGTAGGTATCTGATGAAACTCTTTCCAAAGATACCAAAACGGATACTTTTTAAAGATGCATTATTTTGATTAATTCCATAAATTGCATCTAGTAGTGAACAGCAAACTGATTGGGGATTTCAAATATATAGAATAATAAAAGTTATGTTTAATAATTGAAATAGGAACTACGGTAAGACTTCAAGAACTTTGAAAGAGATTTCAAAACTCTCTTAGTATTTCAGTTACTTTTTTTTGGTCTAATTGTAATTATTTATAAAGCCTTTAAATCAAGTGAAACACAGGTAGTAGGGGTTTATAAAGAAATACAGAAAGGCAAGTCAATCCATTAGAGGTGAAGTGGATCACAAAGAGTTAATCTCATGCTGAGAAAGGACCATGATATAATTTTAACGCTTTATGAAATTTTCTTAAAGTATGTGCTACTCATGTACTACTTTTTCTATTTTCACTGTATTACTCCTTGATTTTCTTCTCCCCAAGTATTTGATGATATCTGTATTTCTTTAACTGGATCAGTCAAGTAACTTACAGGTATGTGAAAAACTTACGGATAATTACATTTTTTTTCTGGAAAGAACTCTGAATAGAAACTCACTGGACCTTACTTCATCAAATAACAAAGGTCTATTCTCAGCAGTTCTTGGACTAGAAAAATAAATTGTCCTGCCTCCAACGATTTTAGAAATTTCCATTACCAAGTTGACCCTTCTAAAACATACAAATACACCACACACTGGAAATGTACAGTAAGGTTTTCAAATAAAACCACTATGAGCATTGAATTATCAGAAAAGGAATAAGACTTTTGAAGGGAGTCAATATTTATTAAGCTTGAACTTTTGAAAATATAATCATTAATATCCTACATAATAGTTATAGTAAATTTGAAAATATTAATAGTAGTAAATTAGTATGGGTAGATACAAAAAATAAGTGAAACAACAGAAACTAGCAAACAATCAATCAAAAAAGAGCAGAAGAAGAGGGAGAATGAGTTGGAGTTATGAAGTTCCAGCATTTAAAGAACTCATGTCCAGCAAAGTCCACAGAACCACTGAGCTTAGAACTCTGTGATCTAGTTTCCGAGACCTCCATTTAGATTTGAGTTTGTGCTTTGTTATCGATCCTGGAAAAATGACTGTGGCAGCTCTGCAGCAACATAGAAGCTAAGATCATTTTGAAAAGGGCTCTATTGCTTTATCAAAATCCTTCTCCTTGTATCAAAAATATCATGAGACAGTGAATTTTGTTCTGTAAGATGACCTATGTCTTTGGGATTGAGACTTAGTAGATAAAAAATGGAAGGTTACAGTGTTTTGTATTCTGATCTCTTTTCTCTAGGTCTCTCATATATATTTTTTTCTTCTCTATGTAACTCTTTCTTGTTCTTTATTTCCTATGTCCAAGGATGATTTATCTATGGACCATAAGTTTCCTGTAAAAGGTATAGTCAACTAGAAATGTTAACTGATTCACTCTTGTTTTAAATTTCTGGTAGATAGAAAATGAAAGGAATCAGCAATGGTTCTATCAGGATAGCTGGATCGAAGGGGTAAAGTCACACAGCCGAAGCATGACAGCTGAGTACATACTTTCCAGTGGTGCCAGGGAAACACAAACACTCCCAGTCAATACCACATTGCAAAAGTGTTGGGTTGTTTACATTATTTTTTATTTATTTATTTATTTTAGCATAATACACCCTTGTGGTAATGTGATCCCTTAAGATTAACATGACTGTAATCCTCCTGTGGGCAGGCAGCAAGACAGAGTTTAATTTATTATCTAATCAAAATAAGCACATTAGAATCATACCTCCATATTATGTAGATATGATAAAGTCCACAGAAATAGAAGAAGCTTGTGAGGCTTTGGTGAGAGCTAACATTAGACTGGACTAAGATCACTGGGGCATCTCTCCAGCAGGCATAAATAGACACACTAGATGTATCTTGTAATAAATACAATGAAAGGGACATACCAAAGAGTTAACAGACAAAATTTATAAACAGAAGTCCCTAGAGTTTCCAGCAAGCCAACTACTTATAGGAGGATTTAAAAATTGAGCATGGCTCTTTTGGCCAAATGTGATATAATCTTAGCTTTTGGGGGCATTCGTTGCATATTTAAATTTCTTTTAATATAACCCGTATTGCATTGCAAATTTGAAGTTATTGTAGCTGTCATCTTTGCTATTAAAAAATTATACTTCCTGAATTGTTTACTTCCTTCAATCGTAACTTTTTCAAATTTTATATTGTTTCTTGTTGGTTAACGGCTACATAAATTTCTTGGAAAATTTCTATTTTATGCTTCTTTGCAATTATCTTTAAATAACTTGCTACAAATTGTAATTCATATTTTGATTTGGCAATAATTACTTGATTATCTTCAGATAACCTTAATCTAATTATTTTCTTACTTATGAATTAAATAGCACTATCTAGACTCAAGTACCATTTGAAAAGAATTCATTGACTTTTATAAAAATATAATAAATGAGTCTCAATTTCTACATATTATCTTTATTCACTTGAATTTTTCTTGTTATAAATAGAATTCAAATTTCTCTGGATATCTAAAAATTATTGAGTGAAGTTGTAATATTATCTTGTTTTGCCATTTTCCATTATATCTATCATTTAATTTCTCATGTTTTCTAACAGGCTAATATAGCTGTGATAAACTTCCAGTATTTCCCTTCTGCTTGTATCTAAAATGGAGCCAGACCTTTAGTTTTAGGGATTACTGCAGAAAGGAAACAGGAGCAACTAAAGTCAGCAGATCTCCTTTAAATTTGAGAGGAATAAAATCAGCCATGCTATATCACTGCACTTTCTCCCAAAGTACCATTTCTCCATTGTCTCCCAAGCCGTGGGTCATGTCTTGACCTCACCTGGAATATCTTTCTCCACCCCAGCCATTCCATGACTGACTCTAGTTCCCATCCCTGCCATGACCAGCTCCACTTCCCACTCTTTCCAAGTATTTTCTGATCATTTTTCATGCCTAAGTCTTCTCGTAAGAAGTCTCAGGAGGCAACTAGTACTTATCATTACACTTCAGTCGACGTGATTGTTTAGTAACTATATCTCCCACCAGAGTATACACTCTTGACAACATGATCAGGTTTTTATTCTCGGTGCCTAGCACACAGTATCCTAGGCAAAATCTTTGATGACCTAGTTTACGTATATCTAATTTATCCTTTCTTATTTTGTAAATTTATTTGAGTTGTAAAGTTAGCCAGGATTCACTAATGGTCTGTTAATAATATGTCCAATTTGTTTCAGACTTAATGAAGACAACTATAATCTCTCATCTTTCATTCACATTTAAATTCAAGTGATATTTACTATGACTTTATAAAAGAAAATCAGAAAATAAAATGCATTCAGTTACATATCATAGCTGATTAATAGCCAAGCCTAAATTTCATTCGTCATCATCCGGTTTTCTGGTCTTTCCTAGTTAAGCTGTTAACATTTATTTACTCATAAAGTTGTTTTAATCTGTTTAATTAAATGTTCTCATGTATACAGTACTGCTATAATTTAATTAACTTTTACTTAATTTTACTATTATTTCACTGTTAATTTTATATTTTCTATTAAACATATTTTCTATTAAATGTATTTCTATTATATTTTCTATTAAAACGTGATATTCTCACTTATTTGTTCATTATCACTAACCATTATCACTAAAATCAATAATAGATGCATTTTTTTACTTCCATGTGCAAAGAAAATACTTTGCTTCTAAGAAATACACTTTGCAATTGCAGCCTCATAAGCAATTATTTCTTCATGTCTGAATTTCCATGTAGGGTAGAACAGTAGGAATATTAATTCATATATTCCTACATTAAATTAAATCATTTACTACTTATTTTCAATACTGGATTTCCAAAAATATTAAAATATTTGGACAGCTGTATAATTTGTATTTATCAGAATTCTTAAAAATTAAAGGACCTTTTGAATCACAGAAATGCATTTTATCATCTAGCTACTGTCTTTATTCCAACAGTTTTTTTAATTTCTTTTTTTTCTTTTTTTTTTTTAACTTATTGACCTCTGTTTCCCTCTTGGCCCTCAACACTTCATCTCAATTTAATAACAGCTACCTTGGGATCATATCAAAAGCTTTACCTGAGAAAGCAGTGTCCTTAATCCCATTTTAACTAGTCTGCTCACAGCCTCTATTAAATGGAACAACAATAGTATCCTGCTAACTCTGCAGTTTCATAGCAATACTTTTAATTGCTTCAGTTTGGAGCACAGAATTAAGTTGACAGTTCAAGTGCTTCCTATGATGATACACTCAGTAAACTCCAGTTGCTGGCCACAGGCAGAGAGCTTCTGACTTAGAGACTCTGTACTCTTCCATTTTTATTTATGGATGGGCTATGTCAAGACCAAGAATATCTTTCTCATAGAACTTGACTAATAGTGGCAAAAAGGAACAAGCACACCTAGTTCTAAAATGTTTTGCTACTGTTTTCCTTTCAGTATAATTAGCATAAGATCTGCTCCAACTTTCTTCTCAAATTTCATAATTCTTGATACATCTGTCCAAAAGGCTAAGGAACACATTGTTATTTTCATCCAGTAATGTTCTTAGGTAAGAACCAGTGTTTCGATTATTAAAATGAGAAAATATTGAGTGAAAATGATAATGACTATTAGATAATATTTTCAAGTGAATATAACATTAAAATATTAAGATAATTAAAATTTATGATCTTTTTGAAGGTCTCCATCACAAAACTGTATTTAGATATAGAAGTAAATAGATTTAAAAATTATACAGATATGCACAATAAAAATATGTAGAGATACAAGTTCTGACAATTAAGTTCACAAACGTGTCTTAGAAAAAGCGCTACATACCTCATTGCTGAATATCACTATGGTCATTTCAAAGTATTCCCCTTGGTAAGCTATGTACCAATGCCAGCGGCTAGTCCACCAGTCAAAACAATTTTGGAACTCTTTTTCTGGAACGGCCATCAGAGCTGTTGGCATATTACACTTCATGTCCTGAATGTCATCAAAATGTCTTCCTTTCAATATTTCCTTTATCTTTGGGTAAAGAAAGAAGTCATTGGGGGCCAGATCAGGTGGGTAGGGAGGGTGTGTCAATACAGCTATTTGTTTACTGCTTAAAAACTCCCTCACAGACAGTGCCCTGTGAGCTGGTGCATTGTCGTGATGCAAGAGACATGAATTTTTGGCGAAAAGTTCAGATAGTCTAACTTTTTCACGCAGCCTTTTCAACACTTCCAAATAGTAGACTTGGTTAACTGTTTGTCCAGTTGGTACAAATTAATAAGTATAATCCCTCTGATATCAAAAAAGTTTAGCAACATCATTGCAACAAGGTCAAGAACTTAGTTGTCAGACCAGGTACAATGTAAGTTGCAACTTAAAAAATAACTCCTATGTAAATACATCATTAGATTTAAGATATCACTTGGTGAATATGCAAGAAATAATAGAACACCAGAGACATAAAATATTTTTTAATGAATAGATCTGTAAAATATATATCTCAAAATGAAGTGGTTACAGATTTAATCACTGAGTCAATTCTTTGATTATAAATGAAATAACATTAATTGAATTCTATTCTTGAGGGATTGAAATAAATCCCATATGGAATTAAGGTTTGAAAATGCAATAGTGAAGTTATTTATTATGAGTCAACACATTTTTGTCTCAAAAGTTGCTTGTTTTCACGTAGAATTCATCTCAGAAAAATAGGGTCTGATTTTATGTTCTAACATATATTCAAATCTAAATTTTGTTTTTAAATAAAGAACTATCAAATATAGAAACAAACATGAGTTTCTGCCTCCTACTTCCCCTGATCCCTCAGCATCCGCATACATACAACAAAGTAAAGTAAAATATAAAATAAAATAAAATAAAATAAAATAAAATAAAATAAAATAAACTGCTCAGTTTTTGTTTCAGTTTAAGAAGATAGATGGAATGAAATCTTCTTTAGTGATAATTTCTGAAATGTCCTATTGCTAATGAAATCGAATGCCACCCTGGTTGTCTTCCAAAACCCGAAATTTAGAAGTACCTATTACACCCAGGAGATGCAGGAGATACGAACACTTGAACCCAGCATCAAGAAACAAGGAAATACACTCCCAAACTGGTACAGCACTCTAATGAGCTGCGGAACTCCATGCTGACTACAGATGCTACCAGAATTAGAAACTAGATAGCTCTTATTTCTGTTTAGAAAAAGAAAATATTCTGAAAACTGCCTGCAACTAAATATGCTCTCCTTCTCAACTTTCTCTAAAACACATAGAAAATATATCAATTACCAATAATCAGGCAATGGGATAATGATTTTGAGGTAGGTGCTTGCTCAAATTAGTGTTTTCTAAATGGATCATAATATTCACAGTTTTATTTACATGAATCACAGGACTGATGACACCACGTGCATAGTTCAAATAGGACTGAAAAATCACATACATAGTTCTATTCAAGAGGGAGAGGATTGCATAAGGTCACTGAGGGTCTTTCTAGAAACTTGTCTGCCATGAAAGTCAACCATCTTGATTTTTAATATGCCTAGAATAAAGTTAAAAAAAATTAGGAATGTTAGAACACTTCTGCATATTTTTCAGACATGAAGTAAATCAATAATGTAATTAACATCAGTTGTTTTTTTTCTGATGCCATGTATTAGAATTATAAAATTTTGCTTTTGGGGGAATAGTTTGTGTTGACTTTTCCCAAAGGAAGTGTTGAAATGTATACAGTATCAAAAGCAAAGTCATTTAAGATACATAAAAAAAAAAAAGGTATGCCATGCCTGTCTCAGCAACCTTTAAGAAATTTGTGTAATATTAAATCTTTAATGCAATGAGAAGAATAAGGCTACTTTACCATAATATAATGATTATCATCATGAAACGGTTTGTGATTCGTTTGTAGAACATGAAACAATTCAGTGTCTAGCTGAATCCTCCCTCTTTTAATCATATAAACTATTTGGCATTTATAAAAACGACACTAATTATATGTTTTTTCTTTAAATGTTACACAGTAACTGAAGAAATTCTTTAAAAAGTATCTTTTAATAATATTAAAGTTTGAAATTTATTGACAATACACAAAAAGAATTAAAGCCATGCATGGCATTTTTATTAAGGAAACATGGTGCAACTTTGAATAAAACTCCTTTCTCAGGAAATCTCAGAACACATTGATTATTTTGCAAAATAATTAAATGACACAAAGAAAATTAGGTATTAACTAATTATGTTAGGAATCAGGTTTGTTTATAAAACAGTTATTAAACATTTATATTCTAATATAAACCCTGGACTATAAGGTGCTTAACATATTCAGGAAATACTCTTCTTGATAATGTCATCATACTTTCCTTCTATAATCACTTACATTTCTTGTAATTAGTTAACAACAACAAAAAAGTCTAAACAATAGATCATTTATAACCAACTTTCTATACAAATTTAGCCTTGGGAATTGATCATGGTTTTCTAGAAGTAAAATAAATAGGAAATCTCTATTAGTCAGGGTTTTCCAGAGAACCAACAGGATGTGTAGGTATGCATTGCATATGCGTGTGTGTGTGTGTGTCTGTGTGTGTGTGTGTGTGTTTGTGTGTGTATGGAGAGAGAGAGGGAGGGAGGGAGGTTTGGAAGAAGGGTGGGAGAAAGAGACAGAAAGAGAAAGAGAGAGAGAGAGAGAGAGAGAGAGAGAGAGAGAGAGAGAGAGAGAGAGAAAGAAAGAAAGAGAGAGAGAGAAATTGAGATTGCCTCACATGATTGTAGAGACTTGGTTAAGTACAAAACTTTCAGGCTGGAGACCCAGGCAATTTCTTCTTCCTCAAGAATGGTCATTATTTCTCTGATATTAATGTCTTCAACTGTTTGGATAAGTCTCACTCACATTATGGAGTGTGATTTGCTTTACTCAAAGCCTACCAATTTAAATGCTAATCTCTTAAAAATCAGCTTCATGGAAACATACAGAATAATGTTTGACCAAATATCTTGACACTGTGGCCCAGCCAACTTAACTCATAAAATTACCCATAACAAGGATCAATAAATATTAATGAAGAAATTGTAGGCAAAGTGGTTAAGCACATACAGGCAGGTACTAGAGAAACTTGGATTAGAACCCGCCAGCTGATCCTTCTCCTAAAGGATAGTGGAATATCACTATTTCTTGTTCCTTTTAAACATAGTATAGAAAATAAATTTTTAAAATGACAGAAAAATAGATGATTTCTTACTTAGTGAGTTCTGAACTATGTATCTAAAATGATATGAAATGTGTATCTACACAGCCAAGTGCAGAGTGGCAGAATCTCACCCATCATATTTACCAGGTGGCAGAATACTTACCACATGGAAGTCAGAACTTATGTATAGCTAAACTGCTCATATGGAGTTACTGTGGTAAGGTATCATTAGTTTAATTTAGAATAAGAGGCTTATATGGAAGTCAAGTAGACCTTATGAACAATATACTGCCAAACACGCCATCCAACTGTTTTAATTCCTGTATCAGGAACAAAAGTTATCAGATTATTCTACAGAGTAAATACCTGACTGATTCACACCTGACACTGTATCATGTTCAGTTATATATGTCCACAAGACAGAAAAATACATAATGTACAGGCCTGCCTGGAGTCATTAGTATAAGGTATTATTTAACATGTTGAGTGTATAATATTTTTAAAAATAGATTATACAAACACAAGAACATTAAACTGAAATGAAATCTGTGAGAAAAAATAATATTTAAGTGATCGATGGAAACTTTTAATCAGGAAAGAAATCGGATGAAAAAGAGAGTTTGTGTTCTTCATTGCAGAATGGTTTTTAAAAGTCATTAGAAAGACACCAATAAGAAGTGGAAGAAAGGTTGGGGTAATTTTGATCCGAAAGGAAATAATTTTTTTTTAAAAAAGCAAAAGGTATGTGAGTGTTAAAATAGTCTCCATGTTGTGTTATAATTCATTTCATGTATTAAGACAGATAGTTAAAGAGAGGAGTGAAAGTAGTAAGAAGAGGTAGTATGAACAGAATACTGCAGAGATTTTATTTTTGTTTGATAAAAAAATTAAATAACCATTAACATGTTTTTAGTAGAACTGAGAATGAACCGAGAGCCAAAACTCCCAGCTTCTTCCTTTAGGTACACCCATCCTAATTTTGTAGTTATAATGAGAATATGCTACAGGCAAATGAGTAAACCATAATTCTTAGGACTGCATCACCTTATGGAATCATCTGGCATAGAGTCTGCAGTAATCATTAAAAGAGTTCATGAAGATTGGGACTTAGGTGGTATTGTGAAGAGCCTGTAAGCTTGAGAATCCTCAGATTCTGCTGATTCATTATATTATAGCAGATATGTTCATAGCCAGAGTAAAGAAAGTAAATATTTGTAAGTCTGAATTGCCTCATCTACTTCACCTAGTTTCATTGGTCCATGAAACAAAGCCTAAAAAACTGGGAAGGAGAAACTATCTACTGATCGTTTTTGTGTTGATTTCGGTTGCAAACCATTTTACCATCTTACAGCATTGAATTGATATGTTTTCCTAGGCTATGCTGCCAACAAGCAGCCTATTGCAATTAGTAAAAGTAAATTGAAAAGGGAAGAACATGGATAAGGAATCCACTAAAGGAATCATCTGAGGAGAAATAGGAGAGTAGCACAAAGGAAGATAAAGTCATGAGAGGTTCAAGAACAGAATGGTAAACAGATCCAAAAGCATCAGAAAAAATGATCAAAATATCCTTAGGTCATAGAGATGCTGGCATCACTATTAAACATTTCATGATCCTATTTGGGGTTTGGAGTTACGGGGAAAATAGGACACCAAAACCACATTACAACATAAAGCTAAAACTATGGTATATGCAAATTAAAATTAAAAAAAAAGAAAAACGTAAGTAAATTAGAACTATTCTTATAAGAAGCTAAAGTGGGAATGACAAAGAGAAAAGGACAATAGAAATTCACAAGAGATACTAGTTTGGAATTAGGTCTTTCTCTAAAACTGTTATTTGATATTGTGGGGGTTCAGAAGGAGTCACCCCAAAATGTACCTTGGGGGTGTGCAAATTACTTTGAACTAAAGGCAACTTTAGCCCCAGGCTCACAGAAACTTCTGTCCCTGCCTTTTAAGCTACCTAGAAGAATTTGAATTAGGGGCCTAGCCCATGACAGACAACTTATTTTGACCTATCTATAGGGCAGGGCAAACTTGTATTTACTAAATATCTTTTCTTCTTATCATCCTGTCAATGACCCTTTGAAGTCCCCAAGGTGCATTATCTCATCCCTAGCTCCAGATGTCTTATATCCCTCAATCCCTCTTTCTCTCGGAAACTCTCCTGCATGTGCGGTCTCCAATTCTCTTGAGTATGAGGGATTCCTATACATATGTATGTATTAAATTTGATTATTTTCTCTTGCTAATCTGTCTCATGTCTATTTGATTATTAGACCAGTCAGAAGAACCTTTAGGGTAAAGGAAAGTTTGTTTGTCCCCCACAATATCTTTGAAAGAGTTTTGAAACCATGCCCACAGAGTTATAGGGTCACTCTTAATCTACTGTCTCGATTCAAAGTGACAAATGCATAATGGAAAAGGGTAATAGAGTATGAAATAATTTCTTTACAACACTAAACATTTATTTGTTATTTTTTTGCTATTTATGAAAGTAACATGAGTTTATTTAGAAAAATTAGAAATACAGAAAAAATATAAAGGAGAAATCATTGCCAGAAATCTCAAAAAAAAGAAAGAAAAATAATAACAATTATTGCCATCCTATTATATTTCCTACAGTCCCTTATTTTTACTTTTCTTTCTGGATATGAGTGAAAATGCATGTGAAAGTTTCCATGTACTTTGCTAAAAATTCAGACCACACTGTACATTCAGCTATGAATAATGCTATTTCATTTACAGTTTTATTGTGAGCACTTGTGCCTCATCAGTAAATTTTTAATGATTGCACAATTATATTCTATTTCATTGCTCTATTAAAATAGTACTTTATAAATTATTTTGTTTTTGGTTACTTGGGTTCTCAGTATTTCATTATTGCATAACTTTGTGATCAGCATTTCTGTTTACACATATATCTTCATTATAATTTCTGGTTATTGTTTTAAGATGAAATCCTAAATTAAATTTTGATGTCAAAGAATAGTAAATTTTTTAAAAAATGACATATTTATAGTTCTCACACTTTTAGTTATTTGTACTCTCACCAGAATATAAGTAGGTTCACATTCTCTGCATCAATATTATTATTAATATTGTTATTTAACTCTAGATATTAGAAGTATCGCGGTGGGAAATAATGTGTTTCTATTCAAGATCTTCATTAAGGTTTAAACATTTGTATGTATTTGTTTACTTTCTATAATTTTTTCTTGCTTGTTCTTTGATTTTTCTTTGAAAACTGTTCAAAACGTTATCCATTTTTTCCTTACTTGACCATTATGATTTAATAAATTTTTATATTTTATTATATTAATATATTAATCTATTGTGTTTAATTTGTGCATCAACTGTCCTCTTTTTTTGGTCAAAAGTATGAGTTTTAACATGCTTTTTTATACATAAACATTTACATTTTCCATATGGTAGTAGTTTCTCTCTGTCTTTTAAACATTCTTTAACAGTGTTATCCTTAGAAAGTCAGATAAATATTTAGATTTTCTTTAGATTTGCATTGAACTTATACAAAATCATATTTTGTGATATCGTCTGAAGAAAAGTCTTTGCCTTATTTTCTTTTCAAATGTTTTACCACAAATTCTATTGAATAAATCCCTCTCCTTTAGTGATTTTTCTGTAAAGTACATTATTAATGTATTTTTGTAAACAAATCTTCATTGTTGCTGTTGGTACAGTGAGTTAAATTAGTACTCATAGTGGTTCCTACATTTTCTTATTTCTTTTCTAAGTGGAATTAAACTATTCATTTTAACGTTCTGATGTGAGAATAAGACTTGCCACTGAGATAGAAGTGTGAGCTAGACATTCCTACTGGGGGCTTCGGTTTGCCTGCAGTAACATTTCATGTATATATGAAGCAGGAAAGCAATTGAAAATCATCTTTTGAGTGCAAAAAATAAATGTTTCCAAAATTATGTTGTTTATTACTTCATACATACACTCTACAGCTATATTTTCTTTACTTTTCTCATGCACAAGATTGTGGAAACTAATGAGGGATGTAAAAAAAATGACTAAGGACTTGTTTCTAATTGAGAATAGATATAGAAAATACTTTCTTGATAACCATTAACAAAGAAGAAAAAAAACATTTGCAAACATGTACTTTGTATTAAATTTCAAAATCCTAAAATCAAGAGTTCTAAAAAAGGATTTAGAGTGAACATTACGAATAGTCATAACTGATGATAACTGCAAATTACTAGCTTTTTGTTAGTTATTGGGCACTTAACTCTCTCAACAATCTCATGAAATTATTATACTTTTATGCCATAGGAAACTAATTCTCAGAGTTTAAGTAACTTGTCAAGGGCCCAGGGTAATAAATATTCTCAAAACCAAGGCTTTCAGAGTGTTAGCAAATGGCCATAGTCATCCTTTTATACTGAGTCACTATGTTAAAACTGATTAGTGATAAAGAATATTCAATCAGGGCAAAGTCTAAATTAATTTATGTAATGCTTTTAAAAAATGTATCAAATATTATCCAGAAATTGATTTCTCATTTTAAATTATTCAAAAGATTTTTTTGGGGGTTATCACTTTGTGAGGGGTGTAAATCTAACAAGTACATTGATTTGTACACCTGAAACTAATTAGAAAAAAAAAGATTTTAGGGGTTCTATATTCCTATAAGAAAATGGTAGTACCTGGATAATTGTATTCTTTACGCACGTGCACACACACACACACACACACACACACCCCAAGGAGTCAAATAATACTCATTATTGCTGTGACTGTATGCCTCAGCATACAAAACAAATCATTTATTAAAGTAAAGGAGGTGCTATGAATAATTATGCTGGGACAGCAGATATGAACCAAGACTGTCTAGGACAAAATGGGACATATGGTCACTCTACCCATATTTCCCAATTGTACTTTTAAAAAGGGACAAAATTCTACAAATGTCACGTTACATATAAAAAATGAAGAAATAAATATGTTAGACCAAAAAGACACTTTTCATAGCTGACAAAAGAGCAGAGAAAGGTGAAGATTTTGCAGAAACCAGTTTTACTAGATGCAGTTATTTTTTTTATAGAGTGACTCTAATAAAAATACCATAGATAAGAATATAAGAGATACTCGTATGTGGGATTGGGATAAAGTAAAGTAGCATGCAGAGGATATATTCAAATCTTTAAAAACTCATCTCCATAGAAATGAAAGATGAAAGAATGTCAATTAAATATCCATCTAAAAAGGTTAGGGGAAAAAAAAAGAGAAGATAGTAAATAACAAAGATAGAAGAAATTTGTGAGTTAGGAAACAGAAGTATATAAACTAATAGATAAATTATATAAACTAACATTATATCTATCTATCTGTCTATCTATCTATTGATCTATCTATCTATCTATCTATCTATCTATCTATCTATCTATCTACAGAAACTGACAAACCACTTATGGTAAGAAGCCTCTCACATGGTCCCCAATAATCCCTGACTCCTGGTATCCATACTCTTGTATGTGGGATAGATTTAGTAATTTACTTCTAATGAATGTGACAGAGGTGGTAAGATGTCATTTCTTAGTTCAGGTTTGAACATACATCACTGTGGCTTTAGTTTTGGGCACACTCTTTCTGGATCTCTTGGATCAGCTGTTCTGAGTGAAGCCAGCTGCCATATTGTGAGCTGCCCTGTGGAGAAGCCCACATAATAAATGGAGGGAAGCCACCAGCCAATTCCTAGGGAAGAACTAAATCGGGCCACCAATCACGTGATAAACTAGGAAGGGGATCCTTGTGTAGTTAGCCTTTAGATGAGATCACAAACCTCACCAATACTCTCATTTCAATCTCATGAGATACCTTGTGCTAGAAGCATCTATGCATGGGTGATTTCTGATCACAAATATTACGAAATAATAAATGTGTGTTGTTTTAATCCATTACATTTTGTCTTGTAAACAATAAGAAATATATAACTAATACATTACTAGCTAATCAAACTAAGAATGAAAGGGAAAAATAAAGCAAAAACACAAAAAAATGTCAAGGGGACTATAACAAACAAGAGAAGTAAAAAATACTTGAAAATCAAATTAGCAATGAAGACCATTTTTTTCTGTTTGTTTTTTTTTTGTGTGTTTTTTTTTTTTTTGGGGGGGGAGGGTGGGAATGGCAGGATATGCTAGTGGTGCCAATATTTGATTCCTCATAGTAAAGGGAAACTTGCTTTTAAAAGTGGATACTAGGCATCATCGCCTTAATCAAATAGTCAAGCTGGCATTACTAGTGGTGGAACAACCTGACGTATGTAGTAACATCAAGTATACAGCACCACCTAAGAAGTATTCTGCCACATGTGTTTCACCTGAATTTTTTAAGGCCTAGACCAAATTCTACATAAGAGGAAGCATTCGGTGTACAGAGGTCACTGATACACGCTACTTCCTTTCTGCCTATCCCCAGTCACCACGGAGTACATACTGAACAATTTAACCACTTTTTTGGGAAATTTCTCCCTTTCTGTTTCCTTCCTTCCTTCCTTCCTTCCTTCCTTCCTTCCTTCCTTCCTTCCTTCCTTCCTTCCTTCCTTCCTTCCTTCCTTCCTTCCTTCCTTTCCTTCTTTCTTTCTTCCCAATGACAACCACCAACCAAACCCCATAGCTATATAAAGCAGCTACACCCATTACCTCCTTACTAAATACCCCAGTCTTCAATACTATAAATAACCCAGTCCCCCATACTATTTAACTCAAACATACCTTTCAACTCCTCACTATTTAATACACATAAAATAAACATGACTTCAACAACCAGACCAGAAACAAAAGCCTCCAATACAACCTTATTAGAGACCCACACCTCAGGATACTGCTCCGTAGCCATAGCAGTGGTATAACCAAACACCACCAACATTCCCCCTAAACAAATCAGAAACACCATCAACCCTTCCTTTCTCTCTCTCTCTCTCTCTCTCTCTCTCTCTCTCTCTCTCTCGTTCTCTCGCTCTCTCGCTCTCTCGCTCTCTCACTCTCTCGCTCTCTCTCTCACTCTTTTGGCAATATGATGACATTCTGGAGAAGATTAAATCAAGAGTTTCCAACTACCTGCTACTTTCTCAAGAGTTTCCAACTACTTACCCTACTTTCTCAGTTTCAATTAAATCTTTCTGGTTCTATTAAACCAACACTAAATGTTGTTTCCAGGTACCACATTTTGTCTTAGCTATTTTCTTTAAAGGCTGACTTTTGATTTACATTTGACATTTGGTGTATTTGGGGCAAGTTTGGGGTAATATTTTTTCCTACTATGTTTTTGGCTTTTCACATCTGGTGATAAACTAGTGCAGCTTCTAAAATTATAAACAAAGTTCACCATTTCCAGTGAGCTACAACTCACGTGGTAATTCTTGGAAGGTCCTTGACATCATCCAGAAATTCACAATTCTCCCTGCCAGAGTGGAGTTTATGAAACTGGGAAGTTTTGTTTGTTTTGTTCTAACCTTCCAAATTTTAATGTAAACATTTTTATTTTTTTACTTGGAAAGTATTTTGATTTTGGACTGTGTTATGGACTAAACTGAGTCTTCCTCAAATTTCATATGTTGGGGCCCTAACCACCAATGTGAGTGTACATGGAGCTAGGATGTTTAAGCAAGTGATTAGGTTAAATGAGGTCATCAGAGTAGGGCTGTAATTCAGTATGACTGGTGTCCTCATAAGAAAGGGAAAGGACATCAGAGATGGATGAAAACAGAGGAAAGGCCATGAGAGTACACAGCAGGATGGCATTCAGCTGCAAGCCAAGGGGAGAGACTTCAGGAGAAATCAACATGCTGACACTTTGATCTTGAACTTCTAACCACCAGAATCAAGAAAATACATTTCTGTTGTTTAAGTTACCCACTCTGAGGCATTCTGTTATGGCAGCCCTAGCAGACTAATATAGACTATAATTTTTAAATTTATCTCTAGAAATCTGATATTGAGAAGGATTTATATTGAAATCTGGAATTCCTAATATTATCAGATTTAAACTGTCATTCAATCTAATTGTATAGCCTTGGAGGATTTACGTTGGGGTAACCTACCAAGGTGTGATTTAGAATAGGTCATAAAATAGCCAATGGGTTTTTAGATCACATTTTAGAGGCTTGCGGGGAGCACAGATTTACATTAATGGCATGTCCAGACGTATAGGAACAGCTGTCGGTAGTGCCTGGCCTGCCTCATGAAGGTGGAAGAACTGTCCTGAAAGAACTTACCAGTAGCTTCTTCCCTGCAAGCAGCACCCACAACTTTGGCTAATCAGAATGCTGATACTTAAGTCCAACTGATGAAGGAACAAAAGCCAGTGTAGTAGTATGGGAAAGAAGCTTTCTTTCCTTCGCCTTAGATTTCCACGTGGAAAGTGTTCCATCATATTACACTATTATATTATTTCCGTCTCTCCACTGACTCTTCTCTTCAGGAAAAAGTGGGTCATCTATCTGACTGCTAAGTTTTGGAATAATGTCTGGGTGTGTCTGGCTCAAGTCTTCTTTTTACTTATCTTTGGTATTAGCTTACCTGCATACGGTAAGCATCTATTCCGTCCTCCGTGCTCTAAGTTTTATGTACATTACCTGATAGGGCAGCCTCTGTGGTACAGCTCAGCCTGTGTCTGACTGGATAAGTCTATTTCTGAGGTGCAATATCAGCATGCCATGTGACCATACCCATGTCAGGCTTGTTTGCATAGCTTTGCTGGGGGAAAAAAAGTGAGAGTTGAATTTTCATCAGCTGACTTAAGTTTACCTGTCAATGGTTTCCAAAGTGAATAGGAAAGAGGGCTGTAGAGAGGCCCTATTAATATAATTACCAGCTTACAGTATTTCAGTAATCCAAATTAATGTGCTCCAAAATAAAGTATTCCCTCGCTGTGGGAGTACCGGATAACCCAATATGGAAAACAAAAATGATATTGGAATTTCTATTATTTTTATCTAAAACTATGAGAAATAAGCATTGTTACATTACTATTTAATATAAGGAAGGACAGTTTTAATTAATTTTTCTATATCCAATGAACAACTACTATATACCAGCCACACTTTAGGTTTTGGGGAGCCAGGGATGAAAGAGAGAGATTTATCGCACAACAGAGTTGCTTTTTGTCAAGGTTTCATCAAATGAGAAAGCAAATAAATGAATTTGTAATTTAATTTTAGATAGGGATAAGTTCAATGAAAAAAATCATAAGGTAGAAAAAGCGGCTAGAACATCATGAGGTGTGAGAAAGATGTTATTTAGGTTAGTGGACTATAGGTAATATTTTAGCAAAGGTCACAGGGAGGTAAAGAGGTGATCCATGAGAACTCATGGCATGTCTGAGGAAAAGAAAAATGCCAGAACATACAGGAAGTGAGTAGTGAGGGTGTGTGGTGGGGGAGGCAGGAGCAAGGAGAGGAGCCAGCTCCTGAGAGGTTTGCTGGCATGGCTGGGATTTGGGATATTAGTCAAAGTGTGACAGGTCATTGAAGACTTCTGAGCAGGTGAGGTAATGACACAATCTGATTTACCTTTTCAAATTGTCTCTCTGGCTCCTGCATGGAGAAAACTAAAAATGTACTGGGGAATGGTGCTCTTTTTCTTTCTTTTCTTTTTTTAATGTAAGCATGTTAAAAAATGTTTGAAGGCCATTGATCTTAAACACAAATTAATGTTTCAATTGCTACACCTGCTCTTAAGAGAAACTGAGCAAGCTAAGATGGTTTAAAATGATAGTACAGAACTAATATAAAGAATAATATCCATAGAAATACCATGGGTTTTACAGTCAGACCAACTCAGAAATTAATTCCAACGAGGTCTCTGCGTAATTGTGTAACCTCAGGTAAGTTCTTTGAGTTACCGCAGCCTCCATTTCTTTGTCGGCAAAATTGCAATAATAATTTTCATCTTGATTGTTTCTGTATGGATTAGAGCTATGCTTATTGCATCTAGTCCAGAGCAGGAAATCGATAAATGTTGTTTCTCGTTATTATTTATGGCCAGATATGTTGGACAAGCAGAATTGAAATATCAAAAAAAAAAAAAAAAAAAAAAAACAACCATGAACTTAATTTTGTAGAACTCTTTTGAGAATATCCAGAGCTCCATATTCCCCCAACTGGCATAAGGTAGGAAGGGCAGAGGAAAAACTGTTAGAAGCAGAATGCTTATTGACAGAGATGTGAGAAATGGTCAAACCAAGATAAAGTAACAAAAATGACAACCATATGGTCATTAATAGATAAGGTTTCCCACCTGTCACTTCCTCTATTTGAAAAATCTGTCATTTCATTTCCAGAGAAGGCCCTTAGAGACAAGAAAGTATCCCTCCCACTGCTGCAACAGATTAATGAATAATTTTATCAGACCATTCAGGGTAAGTCAAGTCCAAAATTACTTTCAAGTGAAGGAACCATTTAATTGAGGCGAAATTGTTTGGTTTTGCTCCAATTATCCAGTTAATTGCCTTCATTTTGCACTTTACTTTTCATGTGTTGACATCAACTCAGCTTTGTAATCCAGTGTTTCGTTTCTTTGTATTCTCCTTTGTGTACAAGTTGGAAGATACAACCTCATTCCTCTGTAGCTTTATTTTCCATGTCATTGGGTTTTCCCTGTGGATCTAATAGAGCTTAAGCTTGCTTATGTTCATTTGTTTCTTATTTGTCACAATAACCTTGATGATGTAGTCTTGTTTCTGAGAATAGTGTGTTTACTGGAGACTTATTGTTGCAGAACAAAGGAATAAAGCAGGGCATATGGAAGAGAGAGAAAAGATGGGGGCAAGGGTATGGAGAAATCCTTCAAATAGAGCAGAGTATCCTTTAATCAGTTGAAATGAGTGAACATTTGGCAATATTTTTTTTCCAAATATGAAAAAGAAAATGACAGTGTATCAGAAAAACACGGTAAGCCATAGCCAATAGATAAAGTTGGGAGGTGAAATAAATCCTGCAGTATGCCTCATAATCATATGTATAGTTCTCTAAGCAATGACCACAGTAACCAGATAATTTCCAAAATTTCTCAGAAATCACCATGTGTAAACCATGCCTAATGATATCAGGAAAGCCTTTATCTTTCTGTGTGTGTGTGTGTGTGTGTGTGTATGTGAGTAACCCATGGAAAAACACATCTAAGAATACGTCTTTCATAATGATTTGATGTGGTTAAATGAATACTTGATCATATGATTCATTATGTGTGAAATATGATCCAAATGAACATTACTGATGAATATTCATTTCCTGAGTATGTTCTCTAGAATTCTTGTCCCACAAATTGCTGCTAAAAATGTTCTCTGTGATCAATTGAATTATATGTGTAGTTATTTGCTTTAAGCATGTTTTTTCATATGTTCTGTATAGACATTGGTAAGGACTACAGGACTGAAATTTGATGTTTATTAGTCACAGAAAATAATACATGGAAAAGCCATTTTTAACAAGTGGCATCATGATACATTTGATATTTTTTTTTAGGGGGAAGCAGTGATTTATTGAACAAGTGTTATATCCCAAACACTGTGCCGGTCTTGTAGCTCTTGCCAGTTCTAAGACCTTCAAGAGCTCAGAGTCTAATTGAGGAAACTACTGTTTATTAATAATTATGAAATAATGTGACAGTGATTAGCTCTAATGAGAAGATAAAGGAAGGAGTGAGTAGGTGGCCGGGAGTGGATACAGGATAATTCACTTAATAGATGAAACAATCGTGTTGGTATATAAAGATAGATTATTATGAAGTGAATGTAGCTGATATTGAAATGTGACCTACATTTTCTTCCATAAACACAAACTGACAGATTTTCTACATTTTCAAAATGAACTAAACCCCAGTGGAGTCATCCTACTCATCTTATAATAAGAGATGCAAATCTCTGCATGGATTGAAAGTCCTTAGATATTGACAACCAGTATGGCTGAAGGAACCAAATCAATCATGCTGTGTGATCCACTGGAATTTCACTTTCCAGTCTAGAAAAAGTGTACAGTTGATCTCATTATAGTGGTTTGCCAGAGAAAGAAGCTGAATTGTGAAATACACTCATGATGACTATAATCCTCTCCTCATGGAGAGATTTGCATCATAAAAACACCCTCATCACTGGTCTTGTCATTATTCATATTGGTGGTATCAGGAGAGAAAACAAGAGCTGAATATCTCTGAACAATAAACTTCTGATTTACCTTCACTTCAGTAGGAATTTGTGCTATGTCCTATGTTAGAAAATAAACCAGGAGTAAATTTCCATAGAAATCATTTATATGGGAAGTTACATTGAGCTTTAAATTTTCCAGCGAGTTTATATGCTCTGTTTCATACATATATACAGCCACACACCTTTACTTATTTATCCAATAGCTCCAAATATAATATTCAACAAGTCCCATTGTTTTTCTCTTCTTTGCTATTCCTAACTCTAATATTTCAAACAAACAAACAAAGAAGAATGAAATTAGTTAATCATTATTTTTGAAAATAGTATTCTCCTCATATTTCAAATGCTTTAATTTAGAATATGGGCCACCTGATGTCGTAATCGTGTCTCTTATTGATAGCCAAATAAACAGACTAGCACAGCTATTGAAACTAACTCATGTAAAATGTATTATTTCCATAATGCCTTTGGCATTTGTGTAGTATATTTGCAATTAATTAGTCATTTTTAAAAGTTTATATTAGAATCTACTTTTATCTCTTGACTGTTCTTTTCTGGAATTCTACATTCAGTAATTGCATACATAGAGTCCAGCTCCACACATCTGAATGAAGTGGCGGTCAATTACGGAGAATAACAGTGTCTGATGAGACGCAGGGTCACTTTAATTTTCAGTGATTACCTTGAATGAATATGTGACTACATGATAAGTGATTTCTAAAAGCTGCATTTTCCTAAATGTCAAGAATTTTTTTTCCCCTTAAGAGTCATTTGGCAGTTGGTCTTTGCTATCACATTTCTTTTAAATTACATTTTTTACTTGACAACATTTGTTTATCAGAGCAGGTGGACTATTCCTTTACAATCCTTTGCTCTCTGATGGTATTTTTAATTCAAGTGAACTTTCCATTGCCCTCTTTCCCGCGCATTTGCTTCTCGTAGAAAGCATTATAACAAGGATTGTTCATTTATGGGTTCTTAGAAAATGAGTAAGTGTCTTTTCATAATGTAATTAGGTATTGCAGCACTAGGCAAGAGGTAAAGGAAAGCCACTGCAGGTGTGTTTATACCTCATTCCAGTGACAGGATAACAGAATTTTCAGCAGTCTGAAAGAGAACAGGCAGTCTAAGATGAAAAGCGAGGCTTGGACTTACATAAAGAGAGAGTAGTTAGCTACGTACAAAAAGGGCCTTGAAAGCTAACAGAAAGAGCAAACTATACAAAATATTTGCCCTTTTGCAACATTAGGTTACTGCAGAATCATTTCCACCATTTTCGATTTTCTTTTACTGTTGGATGACGATTAGAGTCTCTAGCAATATACAGGTACCGACTATACTAACAGGTACTGACTTTTGAAAGTTCATACGGTAAGCAATTAGCCAATAAGAAGACACATTATGGAGTTTATCATTAGAGCAGTTCCAGAATCAAATCTAGATGAAGAGCAGGCTTCTAGAAGATTCGTACATAAGTGAAGAGAACATTGTGGAGTATTCTTTAGAAAAGCAGTACTGGTGTCTTGGTCATGGTGGGGCAGAATGAGGTTCTGGCCACTTGTGAGAGCTGGGAATGAAACCCACTTGCATTGAGAGAGGGGAAAGGAAGAAGGAGGTTGGAAACACTTTTGTATTTCATTTAATCCACATGAAACTCACTGTATTATTATTATTATTATTATTATTATTATTATTATTATTATTATTACTATTATTTTCAAACCTCTGGCTTTGAAAGTGTTTTGTAAAACTATTTGGTGCTGTTACACCAAGAATAGGAAAGCCATTCACTGAATCTAGCCATAAAAATACTGCATTCTGTAGAGCCTAATACACAATTAATAATCATTTTAAGACTGTGTAATAGAAATCTTAAGATTATGTTTTAATATTAAAATGCAAACAAATCACAAATTTTCAATACCTCCTCCAATCATACACGATTCTTTGAGGAAGAGAGAGAACATTCTGCCCAGGTACCACTCAATTGATTTGCCTGAGATATGGCTTCCTGTGTTTCAAATTTTACTATTACCTCAAAATCATGAATCGGTCTTTCTTTTTCTCTTCCACTATCGGTGCATCATCATCTAAGTGGGATGTTTCTTAAATTATTTTCTATCTGTTGTTTGCACCTAAACAACTTCACAGTCTTGTGCTTAAATGGATTTGAGATTAAGAAGCCATGGAGGGAAGAATTTGGGAGGGAAGAAACCCAGTTTCTTTTCCATGAAGCTACCTGTTTTGTTTTGTATTTTTTCTTTACATTGATTCATGAATTAATGGATACAATTACTCTCACATCCCTTAAGCCAGGGCAGCATTAGGTCCTTTATAAAGATGATAAACAAACAATCTCTTCCCACAAACAGACACAGGAATTCTACAGGGAATACTAAAACCCTTAATATTTCAGGGGTTTGAAAGATGCTATGCTCTTTCTTTGAGACACCAATTATACCAGTATGTGAAAATAGTACGTGATAGCAATACATAATTTACAGCCAGATATGAATCAGTTTAGACCTGTGGTTGACTCTCCAGGCAGAGAAAATGTTAGCAACTTATTAAAATTTCTTTAGTATTTGTCTTAATGAAATGGTGACAATTTTCTCAAGCTTGTTCTATTGTGAGGAGAATAAAAATGAAATCATGCATGCAAATTACCTAGTACATGGTTGGTTTTCAATAAATATTTTGTTTTCTCTTTTCATGAGACTCGCTTTTAGTCCCCTAAATGGTTCAAAATCTCCCTCGTGGCATGAGTATTCCATATTACTCTTGGCTAAGGTGTTACCTGTTGGAATCTATTTCTGCATTCATTTTATGAATTTTAGTGTTTCTGTAGCAGATATTCATATTTCATAATAAAGCAAACACTTATTTAGTATTATATGCCAGGCACTATTCTAAGAGTAATTAATTAATTTAACACTGAGAAAGTCTCATGACACATGAACAATTGCTGACCCAATCTCACAAATGAAGAAGAAGATAGAAAGGTGAAGAAAATTTATATAAATTGCTCAGAATCATTTACCTGGAATTCTACTCAAGTGTAAAAGTTCCAGAGTCACCCTCTTAATCACTAATATATATATATATATATATATATATATATATATATATATATATATCCCCCTTCACCTCCCCACTTTCTGACTTTATTGTAACCTTTTATATGGCACTACATTGCTAAAATATAGTTTCCCCCACGTAAAATATTTGCCAAACAGTAAGGAATTCCATAATGTTATTATGTGAAACGAACAAAGTTGTTCAAAGGTTCTGATATTTTTCAAATACTATGACATTCCCTTATAGATCTTTGCCCTTATAGCCTGTTTTGAGGTGTTCAAAGCTTAACTTACAAGGCATTTATCTAACAAATAATTCATGCACTGAAATAGTTTTCATTTAATATGTTAAAACAGAATTTATCTTTTAACCACCACTTTTTTAGGCTTACTTCTTTTTATTATCTTGGTTTACACTACTAGTATTATGTTTTGAAGAATAAAAAGAAACATAATTTTATTTATCATGGGAGACAATAAGTGTTGGATGTAACATTTGTTCATATCAGAAGTACTCAGCATGAAAGAACAAGTGTAAATATGAAATGTGTAAAGATGGCTTTTTACTTTTCTGATGGTTTTATATAAACAGACATGATATGATCTGGCATCTCTCACTTTGAATGATGTTTTGTTATAATTCTTTCCAGATTTTCAGTATTGAGAAAGACACTCTGTCAAATTATATCGACTGTCCTTTAAAATCCATATGGAAGTAACTGACTCATATAGCCATAGCAGCACTGATTCCAAATGCAGCAAGAATTAAATATCTACAGTGTGGAGATAGAAACTTTATTTTTTCAGAAAGTTTGTTCTCTCCTTTATATGAAGGCTAAAATTAATGAAGAACCATGAGAAATACATACTTTGTGAAAACCTATGTGTGTTTACCTATGTTTGAGACTCCAGTGCCTGGGTAAGTGGCAGTAGGAGGCAGAGCCCCCTTTCCTGAAGTAGAAAGGGCCATTTCCTCCCATTTCACAATGCTCCTGAGTACACTAGCATCGCTTTTGTGCATGAGTAGGCTCCTATGGTTACTTTGATGCTTCTATGGTTATTCGGACAAATGTGGATCTATAAAGGGAAAAGTTACTCTGAGAAGTGGAGGTGTTGGTTGGCTGCTAGTAGCACAAAAAAAAAAAAAAAAAGAAAGTAGGCTTTATCTTGCAAAGGGTCAAATATTTTGGTAAATTATTCGACATTGATAATGTGAAATAAGAGCAATGCAATGAAAGATATTTAAGGTACCTATAACTGGATATCCACGTGCAATATTTTAATAATCAGAAATATGTCTCTATTTTCTTTTTACTAATTTCAATATGCTTTTTACATTTTATTTGTAAGTAGTAATCCTAGAAATTTTCTGCTATTCATATTTTTTTTCAGACATTTATACAGGGAAGTAAAGATATTGTTTAAGAGCAGGGGTTCTGGAATAAGATTCCTATTTCTGCAGATTCAAATCCAAACTCTGTAACTTAACAATACATACTCATAACTTTGAGCAAGATTTAATTTCATGTGACTCATATTCTTTATTTTTATAAAAGGATAATAGTAATAATATCTATTTCACAGGTTTGCTATAAGAATTAAATAATTTAATACAAAGTGCTTAGAATATGGTCTGGCACATGGTAACTTACAAATATTATTTTTATTTATGGTATCATTTTGTATTCTTTTGAAGAGATTTTTTTTCTTCTAGCATTATTTGATATTTAAATCTTAATCTTTCTGCTTCCCACACCAATGTATTGAATTCATCCTAGAATATTGTAATTACTAAAAGCTCTCCATAATTCAGTGAAGAAATCTGGTAGAGATAAAAATCATAAGAAAAATGAGGCTTAAAATGATGTCTTACAAAAAAGTTATCAACATGAGCCAATTCTAATTAGTCAGAATTCTTGTAGATTTTATATACTTATTTCAAATGTATCCCCTCTCCTCTTTTTAAGTAATACAGTTAAATAAATTATTCCTTTACATTCTGGTCTGTTAAAATAATTCATAAATCATAGAAACTTAAACCATTCCTAGTTAAAGAAACTGGAGGCCTCTGTTCTATATTTAAAAGAATGTTTTTTATGATAATTTCCTTACAAATATTTATCCCAAAACAATTACTAGGTTATTCAATGAGTAAGACAGCTCACAGTGCTTTGTGCTGGTAATGACATGCTAAAAGGACTACTGGCCTTGATTCTGATACATTTATAGTCCCTTGTAGGTGATGAACAATCCATTGATTCTACCTGTGTGGGAACGGGTAAACTGTAGCAATATAAATGTCGACGTTTATACTGGGCATTGAGAAATAAAGATTCTATTTGTATGTATACCTTATGTCCATATACGTTAATTTGGATCAAAGCCACAATTACATAATGGGAAACACAATAAAACACTAAAAACATAGGAATCAATAAAAAACTAAAATGATAGGAAACATAAGATAAAACTTATGTAATACTGGTAATTGAAACGCAGGTGACAAGATCCTTTATATTTGCTGGAATTGTCAGGTATATTTTGCGCTAGCCTCCCTGGTAGCTAAAGCAAAGAGGTAAATCCAATCAGTTCTAAGAAATATAAAAAATGTCACAAGAGAAGCATAAGTATCCCTGAGTCATCAACATGAAAACATTGTGGATATAGTAAATGATCATTAACTTTTCTTCACATGTTCAATAAATATAATAAACATTGTAATGGAAATATTTTTCATATATTAGCCAATGACTGAATGCTGAAGAACGATTCAATGAAAGCATGTCTATAAAGATCAACAAATGCCATCAAAAGGGAAAGTTTTTCAAAATCATGCTTAACTAAAGACTATGTATCATATACCTATGCATTTATTTGGGACAGAGAATATTAAACAGTATTAGGTTCAATGAGAAAAACGAAGCAGGATGATGAACTCTGTGTGTGTGTGTGTGTGTGTGTGTGTGTGTGTGTGTGTGTGAGAGAGAGAGAGAGAGAGAGAGAGAGAGAGAGAGAGAGAGAGAGAGAGAGAGAGAGAGAGAGATTGTGGATAGAGTGACCTGGGAAAACATCACTACAAAGGTGACATGTGAATGAGACCTGGCCAAAGATGAGTGACAAAAGAGCAACTGCAAACTGATTCTTGAATGGAGAGCAGGCGCTGTGCTTCCAAAGAAAAGCAGGGCATCTGGTTGCCCACAAAAAAAAAAAAAAAAAGGAAAAAGAAAAAAGAGCATGTTCTGAGTTTTAGGAGCAGAGATCAGAGAAGTAATGTGGAAAGGCCATATGGCCTTGAGGCCATTTTTACAAATTTACTTTGAATGAGAGAGGCAGTGGGTTTTATGCCATGGCACAACTGGACTTTGACTTTAACAAAATTATTCTGGATACTGTGATGAGAATAGACCAAACTGCTTAGCAAGGATAGACACAGTGACATCCTGTAAGGGGATATAGCAAAAATCCAGGTGAAAATGATGGCTGATTTACATCTCTAAATATGGCATCAGTTGACAGTTCAGATGTAGAGTTACCTCTCCTTTAAATCTATTATTTAAAAAACAAACAAACAAACTCTTTTCTTGAGATATAATTGACATAACATTGTGCACTGTGTAAGAGTATACAATGTGTTGATTTGATACATTTATATACTGCAATATGATTATCACCTTAGCATTAGCTAACACCTCCAACATATCAGATAACTACCATTTCTTTTTTGTGGTGAGAACATAAAAGAGCTAGTTTCTTAGAAACCTTGAAGTATATAATACATCAGATCATATGGCCTTTCCACATTACTTCTCTGATCTCTGCTCCTAAAACTCAGAACATGCTCTTTTTTCTTTTTTCCTTTTTTTTTTTTTTTTTTTTTGTGGGCAACCAGATGCCCTGCTTTTCTTTAGAAGCACAGCGCCTGCTCTCCATTCAAGAATCAGTTTGCAGTTGCTCTTTTGTTACTCATTTTTGGCCAGGTCTCATTCACATGCCACCTTTGTAGTGATGCTTTCCCAGGTCACTCTATCTAGGTCAGACAATTAAGTTCACAAACTTGTTACCATGATGTTGCTAACCTCTTTTGATATCAGAGGGATTATTCATTATGAATTTATACTAACTGGACAAACAGTTAAACAGCATTACTATTTGGAAATGCTGAAAAGGCTGCATGAAAAAGTTAGACAACCTGAACTTTTCGCCAACAATTCATGGCTGTTGCATCACAACAATGAACCAGCTCACAGGACACTGCACTGTCCGGAGGGAGGTTTTAGCCAGTAAATAAATAATGATATTAGAACACCCTCCCTACTTACCTGATCTGGACCCTAATGATGTCTTTCTTTACCCAAAGATAAAGGAAAAATTTAAAGGAAGAAATTTTGATGACATTCAGGATATCAAGGGTAATACGACGACAGCTCTGATGGCCATTCCAGAAGAGTTCCAAAATTTCTTTGAAGGGTGGACTAGGTGCTGACATTGGTGCATAGCTTCCCAAGGGGAGTTCTTCGAAGGTGACCATAGTGATTGATATTCAGCAATGAGGCATGTAGCACTTTTTCTAGGATGAGTTCTCAAACTTAATTGTCAGACCCCCCACATTAGATCCCAAGAGCTTATTTATCTCTTATCTGCTAGTTTGTACTCTTTGGTCAACATCTCCCCAATTTCCCTCCAACCAGTCCCTGGTGATCACCATTATACTTTCTGTTCTCATAAGTTTAGCTCTTTTATATTCCACACATAAGTGAAATCATACAGTGTTTGTCTTTCTCTATTGACATATGTCACTAGCAAAATGCTCTCAAAATCCATCCATCTTCTTCCAATGTCAGGATTTTTCATTTTCTTTTGGTTGAAACACATATCTGTCAACATATACTCCTTATGAAATGGAATAGTATTTTATCGTCTTTATCTATTCACCTGTTAACAGATACTTAGGTTGTTTCCATATCTTGGCTTCTGTGAATAAGGCTACAATAAACCTGGAACTGCAGATATATTTTTGATATCCTGTTTTCATTTCATTTGCATATATACCCAGAAGTGAAATTTCTGGATCATATGGTAGTTCTATTTTTAATTTTCTTGAGGAAACTCCAAACTGTTTTCCATAGTGGTTGAACCAATTTACAGTCCCACCAACAATGCACGGGGTTCCCTTCACTCTACATCCTTGCCAACTCTTATCTTTTGTATTTTGATTACAGCCATCATAAAAAAGTGTTAGGTGATACCTCACTGTGGTTTTGATTTGCATTTTCCTGATGATTAATGATATTAAGCATCTTTTCGTATACCTGTTGGTCATTTGTATATCTTCTTTGGAAAAAAAGTCTGTTCACTTCCTCTGCTTATTTTAAATCAGATTGTTTTTGTTGTTGTTATTATTATTATTGAGTTGTATGAGTTCTTTATATATTTGGGATATTCACCCTTAGCAGCTATATGGTTTACAAATATCTTTTTCCATTCCATAGGTTGCCTTTTCATTTTCATTGTTTCATTTGCTGTGCAGAAGCATTTTAGCATGATGTAGTCTCATGTGTTGATTTTTGTTTTGGTTGCTTTTGCTTCTGATGTCATATCCAAAAAATGTGGCCAAGACTAATGTTTAGGAGTGATTTCCCTATGTTTCTTCGAGGAGATTTGTGGTTTCAAGGTCTGATGTTTAATTCTTTAAACCAATTTGAATTAATTTTTGTGAGTTGTGTGAAATAGGGGTCCAATGTTATGCATTTATTTTTGCATGTGGTTATTTAATAATGTCCCCAACACCATTTATTGACAGAGGTGATCTGTTCCCCATAAAGTATTCTAAGGTTAGAGGAAGACAGGAAGTTTCACTATAAGATTTATAAGAGCTCTGTTCTGAAAGATAAAGCAGGTGGCAACTACTTACTGTATAAATCAAAAGAATGCAGGAAGAATTACAATTGTGATTGCAATGAGAGGGCTGGGTGGATAGAGGTCTGAGCATTAAGTAGTGGTTTTCAAGATTTTTATCATTTACCTGTATCAGAGAAAAACTGTTGACCACGCTCACTCAGTTTATACATGTCTATTTAAAATTATACTTTTGAAGTATTGCCAATTCATATGTCAGATATTAGAAGCTTAATTTATTGTCCTTTAAGTTTATAATATATAGTATTCATTTTTATCTCAAAACAAATAAAAAAACATATCATACCCTCAACCCTCCATCCTCTGCCTTTCCTAAATCTGGGTCAGCCCTTCATAGGTAACTTTCCTTAACCATCTCTATATGAGGCTGCACGTTTTTTTACCCTTCCTTTTACATAATTGCCACATAAAGACCTTATATTCCATTTCTCTGTAAAAAATATTACTTCTTAGAGAGTTACAGTAATTTTTTTCTTCATTGCCCCATCCAAATTACTAACATTTTCGGGGAAATTTTTGATACCTGGGTTTCAGTTCTGCCTAAATCACAGTTCTGCCACAAATAGAAGAGATGTTATTACATAATATGTGTAATATATGTATATATAATACAATGTTAAATTCAAGAAATACAAATAACTTAAAATGAATTATTTTTAATACTTTTTGAGATCTTTCCAAATGAGGCAGCATTGAAAGTATGCATCCTGATAGAATTGGCTTTTACTTAAAGAATCTTTCATGAAAAGGAAAAAAAGAAAATATAAATCTATCACTTTAAATCTCTATGCATACTGGTGAGAAAAAAAAGATGTTCTTTCTTAGCATTATATTAATTTATTAGTAGAAGGGCTGTAACTACATGTTACTATGTGGGTCAGTCCCAAATGTACGTGATAATATTTTAGGGTATTTGCCACTTAATTTTACCACAAGTCCAGATTGATTCCACAAAAGCCTTCTGTAGATATGTTAAGCAACCTTCTGTCTCTCATAAATCATAATGTGTGTTCCTTATGTATGAACAGAAGGTGCAGGTAAACAAACCAATTTGTGGAAGTCATTTTTTTCTCTAAATTTTCAATCTCCTAAGAATCCCTTTAATTTAGCTTTTATTGAGCTTTCCTTCAGTCTTGGATATTTGTTGCCCAGATAGAGTAATCTCATTGATAATGGTACCTAAGTAATGTATCACTACCTCCACTTCTTACCACCATGTCATTTGTTTTTCGTTTTTGAGTACATGGGGAAATATATATATATATATATATATATATATATATATATATATATATATATATATATATATATATATAACTACTGGACTAATTCAAACTTTCTTGAGCTACTGATTTCAATTATCTATAGTTGTACTCCAAAACAATAAGTTAAAACAAAGAAATAAAATCCTTCACATGATTTTGAAGTTCTAAAATTGGAGGAGGGCTTAGTGGGGATAACCTGATTGTGCTTTATGTGTCATAAGGTAAGGAAGCTTAAGTAGGACTAGAACTTTCATTACCTTCCTTTCCAAGATGTCTCACACAGATGGCTGGCAATTTGGTGCTGTCTGTCAGATGGAAGCTAAGCTGAAGGTTGTTGACTGGGACCTTGTTTCTCCTTTATGCAGATTTCTCTACATGGTTGCTTGTTTCCTCACAATATGACAGCTGGTTCCAATAAACAACGAGACTTTTAAGAGTGGGTATTCCAAGAAGCAGACGTTTCCAATCCTTTTAAAGGCTAGGTATGGAAGTGTCATAATGTATTTTATTGGTTAAGTATTCACAGAACCAGCCTGAATTCAAGGGCATAGAAAATAAATTCCATCTCTCAAACTGAAAGAGACAACTTCTTTCCATCTTTATTTCATCTCATTACCCAAGATGCAATTCACAGCTCCACCTGCTTAATTCTCAACACATGTTTTGCTTCCTAATTATCATTATCTGAGTCCTCCATGTTGGACTCCTAAACATTTCCCATCTCTAGATACCATGGCACTTATTTTCACTATAATTACATTCTTTGTGGTTTCCCACCAATTATCACTTTCTTTCTATTAAAAATATTCTTCCTCCTCATCTACTTTAAATGTGCAGTCTTCCTTCCTCCATTCCCTCTTTGGGTATTTGTCACATTGATCATTCTTCTGTTTCTTAGTACCACCCATGTCTTTGGGATCCTCTGCTTAGATTACATTGCTTGGTTCTCCTATATCATAATTTTTAAAAGAACAACATTCCATAAACTTGATTCCACATCAAACTTACAACGACTATTTCCCTTTTACTGCAACATTTCAATGACAGTAATAATAACAATAATTTCTAATGGCAATCGAATGCTAACTATTTGAAGAACAGTGCTAGTGGCTGTATTTCAATTGTGTTCTCATTTACTCTTGAGAACAGTCCTATATATCCATACCATTATTATTTTTTCTCTATCTTTTAGAGAATTACGGTGAAAATCAGTGAATCTAAATGATTTGTCTAAGAACTCACAATGAGTAAGTGGCAGAGCAAATATTAGATCTCTGTTTTATATGAGGTCATATACTACACTCCTGTAATAGTTTACATACTCACTGCCTTTACTTCCTAACTGGCATTGATATATTAACATTCCCAGGTATTTTGGCCAAGAAAAAAAAAAACCTCTTTCTAACTTGTTTAATGCTTCATTAAAAAAAAAATCTATCTATCTATCAATCTATCTATCATCTATCTATCTATCTATCTATCTATCTATCTATCTATCTATCTATCTATCTATATCTATCTATCTCTATTTACACATTTATGTCCTACTTCACTCCTTTCAACTCTTCCTTCATCTTGCCTATTATGTTTTATTGGTCTACTTTTACACCAATACCACATTTCCACAAAATTTCGGAATTATCTTATCAATAACCACAAGAATATTGCTGGATTTGCTTTGCTATTGTTTTGCTTAGTATTTTGCATCCATGTTCAGGAAAGGGATTAGACTGTGATCTTTTTCTCATTAGTGCTATTATTAAAGATATTTTACTCTAATAAAACAAGTAGGAAAGCATTTCTAAATTTTGTCTTATAAGAATTTGTGTAAAATGTGTTCTCTTCAAATATTTGTGAATGAAATTACAAGTGATGCCATATGAATCTGGACTTTTCTTTGTAGAAAAATAATTAATCATAGTAAGTTTTATAGAGTATATTATTACTAAGATATTTTCATTCTATTTGCCTCAAATTTTAGGAAATTGTACTTTATATTTTATAGACATTTGTCAATTTAATCTAAATTAGCAAATATAGTGACAATTTTTTTATTATTGTGTTTTTTTAATGTATATGTGATCTATGGTAATGCTCATTTTATTTTGATATTGGTACATTGTACCTTATCACCTTTTATTTTCCAACTTTCTAGGTGATTATCAATTGTGTTAGCTTTTCCATAGAATTGAATTTTGCTTTATTGAATCTGTCTATAGTATGTTTGTTTTCTATCTCACTGAGTAGTGTTTTTATTTTATTATAACTTTTTAAATTTCCCTTCCTTGGCTTAAATGTTCTCTTCTTTTCAATTTGGGTACTTAAGTAACTGATTTTTAGCCATTCATGTCTTTTAATATATGCATTTAAGTCTAATCATCTGTTAGTATGTCATAATTAAGATATAACTAATGTAAACATAATATTTTGATTATTTTTTCTATAACCTATGGATTATTTAGAATCATAGTGCTTCATTGCTAAACAAAGTTAAACACATTTTAAAATTTATGTCTTTTTTTTAACTTTGGGTCTGATTAAAGAAAAACATTTTTTATTTTAAAAATAGTTGGTATATAATCTTATATTGTTAATATTAGTGTCAGGTGTACAATATATTATTCATCATTTTTATACATTATAACATGATCACACTACTAATTCTAGCAGTCATCCATCACTGTATAAACTTATCAAAATATTATTGACCATATATAGTCCCCTTCCCCTTTTCTCTCATTCTCCCACCCCCACCCTTCTGGTAGTCATCCTTTGGTCTCTGCTTCAATTAGTCTGTTTTTTTTGTTTGTTTGTTTGTTTGTTTTGTTTTTAGATTCCACATATACTAAGTGAAAACTTATACTATTTATCTTTCTCTGCCTGACTTAGTTCAGTTAGCATAATACTCTCCAGATCCATCCTTCACTGGTGCATGTTAACAAACATTTTAAAAAAGAATTTCTCTGATGATTAGTAATGTTGAGCATATTTTCATATGTCTATTGACTATTTGTATGTCCTCTTTGGAGAAATGTCTACTCAGGTCCTCTGCTCATTTTTTAATTGGATTGTTTGTTTTTTTGTTGTTGAGTTTTATGAGTTCCTTATATATTTTGGATATTAGCTTCTTATAGAAGGCGTTGTTTGCAAAAATCTTCTCCCATTCGGTTGGTTCCCTCTTTATTTTGTTGATGGTTTCTTTTGTTGTGCAGAAGCTTTTTAATTTGATATAGTCCCATTCATTTATTTTAGCTTTTACTTCCCTTGCCTTTGAAGTCAAATTCATAAAACACTCTTTGAACCCAAGGTCCATAAGTTTAGTACCTATGTTTTCTTCTATGCAGTTTATTATGTCAGGTCTTATGTCACCCCAATAAACTTTAATTAAAAAAATGATACTCCATTAAAAAAAAGAATTAATGACTATCCTTCTCAAACTATTCCAAAAAATTAAAGAGGAGGGAACAATTCCAAACTCATTCTACAAGGCCACCATTACCCTGGTACCAAACCCAGACAAAGACATTACAAAAAAAAAGAACTATAAGCCAAATATCCCTGATTAACAGAGATGCCAAAATTTTCAACAAAATACTAGCAAACTGAATTCAACACATTGAAAGGATTGTAGACCATGATCAAGTGGGATTTATACCAGGGATGCAAAGTGGTTCAACATCCACAAAACAATTCATGTGATTTATCACATTAACAAAAACCAAGGAAAAAATCAAATGATTATATCCATAGATGCAGAAAAAGCATTTGACAAAATTTAACATCTATTTATGATAAAGACTCTCAACAAAGTGGGGTTAGAAGAAACTTAGCCTCATCATTTTAACAATATTAATACTTCCAATTCATGAGCATGGGCTTATCATACCGTGTTTCTCCGAAAATAAGATCTAGCCAGACAATCAGCTCTAATGCGTCTTTTGGATCAAAAATTAATATAATATCCGGTCTTATGTTTTACTATATGTTTTACTATAGTAAAACATAAGACGGTCTTATAGTAAAATAAGACCGGGTCTTATATAATATAACATAAGACCCGATCTTATAGTAAAATAAGACCGGGTCTTATAAAATATAAGATTGGGTCTTATATTAATTTTTGCTCCCAAAGACGCATTAGAGCTGATTGTCCAGCTAGATCTATTTTCAGGGAAATACGGAAGGACTGATATTGTTAAAATGATGAGAGTAAAGGGAATGGAAAAAGAACTGACTCTGAGTCCCACAATGTGATATATAGATGATGTATTACAAAATTGTACACCTGAAATCTATGTAACTTTACTAATAATTGCCAATAAACTTTAATTTAAAAAAATGACCATATTATCCAAAGCAATTTACAGATTCAGTGCAATTCTTATCAAAATACCAATGTAATTCTTCCCAGATTTAGAACAAATAATCCTGAAGCTATTATAACAGTATGGTACTGACACAGAATTGCTTTTCTTGATTTCACCGTGACCATAAAACTATATACTTCAAAAACATACTTCGAATGATTTTAATTATTTGAAATCTGCTGAATAGATGCTCCTTTAAATTGGTGTCTTTGGTATTTCATTTTCTGTCAATGTTAGGTGAAGGTTTTCCTATATGTCCATTTGGTTAATTTGGTTAATTGTTTTGGATCCATATTCTTTAACTGATTTTTTTAAGACACTGAAAAATGTCTGTAATTCCTCCCCTGTACGATGGTCAATTTACAAATATTCCTTTTCAGTACTGTCATTTTTTGCTTGCCATATTTTTTTTCAATTACTTGGTACACACATATAACTTATAATTTATAATTATTATATCATCCAGGTGGCTTAAACATTTTATTATTTTGAATATTTACCTCCTTTACTACTTTTTCTTTCCTTAAAGTTTACTTCTTATGATATTAATTTGACCACACAGCTTTCTTTGAGAATGACCCCTGATATACTTAAAGTGCTTTAGCTTTTTGGCAGTAACATCATTCATTTCTTACTCTACAATATACAATGAGTTACCATTCTAAAATATTTTTCTTCAGAAGAGAATATATTTAGAGACAAATGTCTAGTCTTGGAGAACATTTATTGAATTCTTACTATGTGCAAAGATATTGTTGCTACTATTGAACTAGAACAAAATGTTCCTCTGGATCTTCTGCACTATCATGGAAATTACATTTTTTTCTTACTTAACATAGTATTTTGTTCTACATACTTTTGCAACATGACGTTCTATAGCCAAGATTTAACGATAGGAATGCTACCAAATTCAATTGTTCACTACTGGTGTCTCAAAATACTCATATATGAATGAACCAAATCTAACGGCTCTTTTTTAAAAGTTTCTTTCTTTAATTTGAATGCTTTATATGACAATGTCAATTAGAAGTGACAAAAACACATTTTCTTTGATTCAGTGATATTTCATTGTAATGATTTGCACAATTTCCTCTTTCTATCTCTGATCTTTTTATTCTTTGAGTCCCCTGCACTGGGTTTTTTGTTTATAATTTGACTTCATCTCTTTTCTCTTTTTACTCTTTATCTTTTCTCTTCTAATTGATTTCTGTAGCTTGAACTCTCTTCTCTATATAAATGATTTCCAACACATACATCATTTTTCTTGATATCTCATGAGCTACTTTAAATTGATATTCAGACAATTTTACGTAGAGACCTCTAGCCAGTTTCCCCTTTGTAAATCTAAAGATCTTTTTAAATATTTATCATATATTTAATGTTTTTCTAGTGGAAATGCATATAAATTTAACTTATTATTTATGAATCTTTTATAGTATACTTGAAGAACTGAATGAACCCTTCACAGAAAAATTAATTCACATAATTGCAACAAGTGGAATATGTGATGCTTCCAGATTAAGGTTTTCCAATATGAAAGGTAATTTTTAAAAAAATTATGTCAGGATCATTGTTAATGTTGCTACCAAAGAATAGAAGAATTCCACTAACAGCTTCCTTGAATAAGATCATGGGGTTATGATTGAATGTTTTCACAGCCAATTATATTTGTCTCAGGAGAGTATAAAAAAATTCTGCAAATCTCCCCTGGATACACACTGGTGCTTGCCAAAAACAAATTTATGCCCATCTTGTAAATACATGTCAGGCCCAGAATTGCTCAGATAATACGAAAAAAACACTATGAATGTAAAAGCAGCAATATAATCTCTTAGTATAGTGGAATTTCCATGACATCTATACTGTTTATCATATTAGAACTAAATTTAGCCTAATTTTAGAGACGGGAATAACTCCTAACTTCAGAGACTATTAAGATCAATGTTGGAACTTAAGATATTCAGCAGATATAAAAATAAGTTCTCCATTTTGGATCTTGTAATTAGTTCTTCCTCTTGTTTTCCTCATCACTGTCAATCATTCCTCAGTTATGACAGTGTCACATATTTATACACTCTCATATAGAATATAATAAATTTATATCAATATTTTGTTTTTAGTATTTCTTATATTTTACCCTTCATTTCCATTCCCACTTCACTATTATTTCGTCTCTCTGATCTTCACAACCAGGGAAATGCAATAGCTTCTCAGTAGGCATTATGGATTCTACATTCTGGAATGGCATCTTTAAATCCACCCTACATTATTGTCCTATCACATTACTCTTCTTAAAGTAGACCTTTGATCGCATTACTCTCCTCCTTAAAATCTTTTCTGCTTACTCTTGGTCTTCTTCTCTTCCACCGGAGCAGGAGGAACAGAAAACAAATCAATTTCTTCAAAGGAATATTGTGAATGATTCTTTTTCTACATGTGTACTATATGGAAGTCATATCCAAACATTATCTGTACAATTATGTATACAGGTGTGTGCTTATTTGTACTACGTTTCTATATTTCATTGGGAACATAATTTTTTTTAAATTTATTGGGGTGACAATTGTTAGTAAAATTACATAGATTTCAGGTGTACAATTCTGTATCACATCGTCTATAAATCCCATTGTGTGTTCACCACCCAGAGTCAGTTCTCCTTCCATCACCATATATTTGATCCCTTTACCCTCATCTACCACCCCCCTGCCCCCTTACCCTCTGGTAAACACTGAACTATTGTCTGTGTCTATGAGTTTTTGTTTCTCATTTGTTTGTCTTGTTCTTTTGTTATTTTTGGTTTATATACCACATATCAGTGAAATCATATGGTTCTCTGCTTTTTCTGTCTGACTTATTTCGCTTAGCATTATACTCTCCAGATCCATCCATGTTGGCACAAATGCTCCTACATCATCTTTTCTTACCCCCGAATATTACACCTTTCTTCATTCATTGAGTTCAATAGATATCAAATGAAAATTCAGGCCAGTAGATCTCTACTCAGGATTCTTAACAGACTTTCCTAGGGAGGCTTCAAAATATACCTCTCCCCAAACATGCCGCACAGATTCTGCTACAATTGGTATGAGGTATATTCAGACATAGGAATTTTCAAAACTTCGACTCTTTATAAGATGCAAACAAAGTTAAAAATCTCTGGCTTAGGAGGTGTAAATCACTATGCTAATTGCTCAGGAATATACCAATATGGAAAAGAGTAGGTTCATCTAAAAGGAGTTTATGTTAGTTCTGAGGGGTTGAGGCTTTGGTAAATGACTAATGTGGATTTAATTCCTAGCTGCACCATTGGCTCTAGCCTTAGCAACTTGCTTACCACCTCTTAAATTTTACTTTTCTGATTTTAAAACCAGAGATAAAACAGTTTGGGTCTGATTAAGAAAGTTTGTGCATAAAAAGTTTATGCATAAAAAGACGACAAGGATGAGGATAGCGATGACCTGATTCATCACCACCACGTGAGTGGCAGCCGCTGCTGAGGCGAGCCTACACTGGACACCCAGCCAGGCAGGGGGGGCAGCCTCTCCCCGGCCTCCCCAGGCCAAAAGTATTTTCATTAAAGAATGTTTTGGAACTTCAGAAAAAAAAGAAAAAAAAAGGGCAGGTTCTTGGCCCTTAGTAAACACTTACTATAATACTTAATATTGTTATTATTGGTGATAACACCAACTCACAGACACCTGTTTCACACAGCAGTACGATATAAGTACTCAGAAGAAGTAAAAATAAACTCTTGCTTTTTTTCAGAAGGGGGTTATTATTTTACATGAAGAAATTCAGGGGGTATCATGCAGTGGATCTTGATATAAAGATAAAAACTGATCCTTAATGGGCAGGAGAATTCAGGGCACTTCCTGGAATAGGAACAACAGAGAAAAGGGCCTGGAGTTGGAAAACACAAGGTTTGCTTGGTAAATATCAAATAGGCCAGTTAGAACACAATATGGCATTCTTAAAAAAGATTTAGTAATTTTTTTTTTTTTTTGAGTACAAATTTTAATGGACTTCTAACCCAAGACCAAATAAGTTTATTATTTGTTCACACTGGAGTTACAGGTTTTACGTTCAGGGCTGACATTAGGAAAATATGTTCAGTCAGGGAATTTTCACTTTTCCGTGACAGTTTGAATAGGTTGGATAGAAAATATTACCTCAATAAACAAAAAAATGAGGATCTGGTTCATGGACTTAGGCAGATTAAATATATAGCCTATCTTTAGTGTGTCAATGGAAGAGAATATATTCAATTGTATTCACCTGGTTTATTTAAAGCAAAAATACCAAAACAGAATTACTATATCTTAGATGGTACACAGTTCTTCATTTACCAACATGCCAATGATAAATTCATCGGATATGTAGCTTTTCCTCCAACAACAAAAACACATTCTTTTATTGAGTGACCTCCTTTGAGAGCAGGTAGAGGAGTCACAGCTCAATTCAATGGCTATAATCACTGCCATACTGATTGTACATGGGAACTAACCAGATGCCAGTGCCAAATGCCTCTGCCTGCAGGACCTGTCACTGCTTATTACAACACTTTTTGAATTTCTTCTCCTTTAATTGGGCTATCTTTCCTCAGAGAATCAAGTAAGAACCAGTTCATGGAATAATGATTCCCAAGTAACTTGAGTTACATTATGTTTCCAGATAATGGAATCAAAATTCGTTTTTCCCTTCCACTGTCTGCATGTTCTGTTTGTTCATTTCCACAGTTGTTCAATAAATAGAAAAAAAAGAAAAAAAGGAGATGTATATCTTGGACTATTTTCCTGTGTTTTTCTGACCTGTCATTTTCAGTACCACACTGAACTTGATTTTCATTTATTCTAATGATATGAGAATCTTCAAATTATGATACCACGCTGTGTGTTATGTTCAAAGGCCTAAATTCAAATATTAGAAGCAGCAATTTAGAAGGGTTTATAGACCTGAAAGTTACACATGAAATCACATTGTTCACAAAACGCACTTGAGGTTGCACACACAATCAGTTCTCAATCTAATTGTCTTTCCAAACATTTGGGAAGCGTGGAGCAGAGGTGTTAAAGGGCTATAATATGGAAGGTCTGCTGTGAGTTCTTACTAGTTGCCAAGGCAGAAAATGTAATTGGTACCTTTCTGCATCTACCAGGTAATGAAATAGAAAGGAATTTGTATCAGTGAAAACTTGAGAAGAAACGAGAGAGAGAGAGAGAGAGAGAGAGAGAGAGAGAGAGAGAGAGAGAGAGAGAGAAATCAAGTTCATGTGTTAATTAATAAATGGGATTTTTTAAAAGTCCCAACTTAATCAAATGTTTGCATGACTTGCAATCAACCTAAAGTGTATTTCTCTATACAAATCTGTGGATGTATTCACCCTAACACAGAAAACATTCCCAAAATAGAATACCATGGTGTAAATAAAAAGGTAAAGAAAAAAGTTATAGTAAAAGAATCTCTCTCTTCTAGGGTAAATATCAATGATGCCTTTCTTTCACAGTACATTAACATTCAATTAACAACAACAACAACAAAATAGCAGAACTGCAAGAATGTGGTTGAGAGAAAGAGAGTGTAAGGACTCTCTTTAGTATAGTATAGTATACCATAGTACAGTATAGTGTAGTATAGTATGGGGACAAAAAGCAAATAAAACAATGGTTATGTCCAGTAAGAGACAAAAATATGGGTCAGATGTTAAATAAGGAAGTACAGAAAAGCTTTATTTTTAGGTATAACCTACCTACCTAAATTGTAATTTCCTTTTAAATTTGCCATGAAAGTGATCTTCAATAAGTAATCCAATATCAATTATTTACAAAATACTTACTGAATGATGATGACACTAAACTTATAATATACAAAGTACAGATATATAAGTTTGAATTTAAAAAAATCATTTCTACCTTAAAAGGTACTGATTTCCACGATAGCACATGTTATTTCATCTTGTTCTGTAATTTTAACTTAAATATACTTTTAATTTTACCACTTACTTTTATTGAATTTGTCTCCCCTACAGGTATGGCTTAATAGAAAAACAGATGTATTAAAGCAGATACAGATATACTAATCACAAAACATTATGCATGGGACTAAGACAAACAAACCATTGCAAGGACAGAACAAAATTTTACTACAACATTATGAGGTACTTGGATATGAAAATGTGAACCAGAGTATAGAGAGCGAGGGAATATATACTTGAGAGCTTATCATATTATATTTGAAAGTGAAAGGGTGCAAATATTGTAGGTTTCAATTTTGGGAAGGGTTTCATGAGTATTTTGCTGCCTCATTTATCTTTGCTGATAAAAGTATTTTATTCTGGTTTCAAATACTGTTTTGTTTGTTTGTTTATTTGTTTTTCTCCTCTCGAATAGTTGTCTTGCAATACATGATGCTAAGGCTTGGAAAATTGAATATGTCAATACATTAAAATAGTATAAACGATGAGCAAGTGGGGTTCATTCCAAGAGGAAAAGGAAGGTTTCAACATATGCAAATCAATGTGATGCACCACATAAACCAAGTAAGGATAAAAATCATATGGTCATATCCATAGATGCAGAAAAAGCATTTGACAAGATACAATCTCCATTTATGATTAAAAAACTTAATAAAATGAGTATAGAAGGAAAGTACCTCAACATAATTAAGGCAATATATGACAAACCCTCAGCTAATATCACACTTAATAGTGAAAAACTGAAAGCTTTTCCTCTAACATCAGGCACAAGAAAAGGATGCCCTTCTCACAACCAATATTCAACATAGTAGTGGAAGTCCTAGCTAGGGCAATCAGGCAAGAGAAAGAAGCAAAAGAGATCCAAATTGGGAATGAAGTCAAATTGTCACCTTTTGCAGAAGACATAATTCCTTATATAGAAAACTAATGAATCCAGAAAAAAAATTATTAGAAACAATAAACAAATACAGTAAAGTTGCAGGATACAAAATCAATGTACAAAAATCCATTATGTACCTATATACTAAAAATGAAATTTCAGAAAAATAAATAAATAAACAAAATTATTTTTGCAGTTGCAACTACAACAAAAATCTAGGAATAAACTTAACAAGGATATGAAGGACCTATATACTAAAAACTATAAGAGATCATTAAAAGGAATTGAAGAAGAAACAAAGAAATGGAAAGATGTTCCATGTTCCTGGACTGGAAGAATTAACATAGTTAAAATGACATTATCACCTAAAGCATCATACAGATTTAACGCAATGCTCAGCAAAATCCCAATGGCGATGTTTAAAGAAATAGAACCAAAAAAAATCATCTGATTTGTATAGAATAACCAAAGACCCTGAATAGCCAAAGCAATCCTGAGAAAAATGAACAGGGCAGGAGGTATCACACTCCTGACTTCAATTTATATTAAAATGTGACAATAATCAAAACAGCATGGTATTGGCAGAAAAACAGACACACAGACCAATGGAACAGAATTGAGAACCCAGAAATAAACGCACATATATATGGGCAGATCATTTTTGACAAAAGAGCCAAAAACATACAATGGAGAAAAGAAAGCCTCTTCAATAAACGGTGCTTGGAAAATTGGAAAGCCACATGTAAAAGAATAAAACTAGACTGTTATCTGTCAGCATACATCAAAATTAACTCAAAATGGATCAAAGACCTAAATATAAGAACGAAAACAATAAACTGCATAGAAGAAAACATTGGTACTAAACATATAGACCTTGGGTTTAGAGAGGATTGTATGAACTTGACCTCAAAGACAAGGGAACTAAAAGAAAAAAAAATAATAAAATAAATGAATGGGACTATATCAAACATCTACACAGCAAAATAAACCATCAACAAAACAAACAGTCAACCAACCAAATGGATGATGATATTTGCAAATAGCACTTCTGATAATGGGTTAATATCCAAAATATGTAAAGAAATCATACAACTCAACACCAAAATGCAATTAAAAAATGAGCCTGAACAGATACTTCTTCCAAAAAGACATACAAACAGTCAACAGATACTATATGAAAAAATGCTCAGCTACACTCGCTTTCAGGGAAATGCAAATCAAAACCACAATGAGATACTACTTCACAGCTATTAGAATGGCTATCATTAATAAGATAAATAATAACAAGTTTTGGAAAGGTTGTGGAGAAAAAGGAACCCTCAGACATTGCTGGTGAGAATGTAAATTAGTAAAGCTGCTCGGAAAACAGTCTGGAGGTTCCTCAAAACAGTAAGAATAGATTACCATATGACCCAGCAATAACCTCTTCTAGGTATCTACACAAAAAAATCTGAAAAAATTTATCCATAAAGATATATGTACCCAATGTTCATTGCAGCTTTATTCACTGTGGCCAAGGCATGGAGACAACTGAAATGTCTTTCAATAGATGACTAAAGAAGATGTCGTATGTACATACAATGGAAGGTTACTCAGCCATAAGAAAAGATGAAATACTGCCATGTGTAACAACATAGATGGATCTTGAGATTATCATGCTAAGTAAAATAAGTCAGACAGAAAAAGTCAAGAACCATATGATTTTAATCAAATGTGGGATATAAAACTGCAAACAACCAGAGAAATAAATAAACAAAAACTCACAGGAAAAAAAAAACAGTTTAGGGGTTACCAGAGGGTAAGAGGGGAAGTGGGTGGTAGAAGACGGTAAACAAGGCCAAATGCATGGTGATATAAAGAGAATTGAATTTGGGTGGTGAATACCCAATGCAATATATAGATGATGGATTATGGAATTGTACATTTGAAACCTACGTAATTTTACTAACCATTGTCATCCAAAAAATTTTAACAACAACAATATATATATTGAACAATGCAGCTGCAGAGTTTCATCCAATGACACTAACTAGAACATTTGAGGACTTTTGCTCCCCTACATATCACTATAGTGAGTAGCTTGATACATACTCTCTGCCTTGGTATCAAGCCACTCTATTTCAGTTTGGCCATGAGTCTCCCAGGATTAACTGTATATTCTTCAGTATCTCAGCTGCAGAACAACTGTGTTGACAGAAAAATCCAGAATTACTTTAAACACCGATGTATTTCTAGGGAATACATAGGAAAGTATGAAGTGTCTATTACACAGTTTTCAATTTATGTGTTAAAAAAAGAGGTAATAAATCAGAGATTATATTTTTATGAAACCAGAATAAACTGATTATTTCACTGAGTCAAACCCAAGTTAGTTCAGGAAAAGTTTTATGTGGTACCATTAGACTGAAGTAGACACCACACACACACACACACACACACACACACACGCGCGCGCACACACACACACACATAGAATGTCACTATTTTATCTTTTTCAGTTAAGTTTTCCCAGTCTATTTTGTGAAATTCTGATAGGACGTTTTTGGAAGTTGGGGGTGGGGATAGTGAGGAGAGAGAAAATGCTTAAAACATCAATTTAGTTGAAATTTTAAAACAATCATCTTATAGAACCTATACATTTTTTCACAGTTATCATGGACTTTCATAATGTTCTAGTGTTTCAACACTTTCTTAACTTTGTATTTTATGCAAACTTTTATGTAGTTAGAAGTATAGTGTAGAATGAGATAGAAATTATAATGGATTACTGTCTTGAATACTTCTGATGATGTTAGCAACCTATTGAGATAAACCATTTCTAAGTGATTTATAGACTACTTCAATATAAAGTTCTAAACTCCTTAAATGACTTCCAGCTTCAAATCCATTTATGGAATCGTATTTTCCAATGTATTGCTCACTCCCATTCCACTCTAATACTGAAGGCTAATGGCTTAGACACAATGTGCCAATAATGTCCACAACAGCGTGAAGTAATTTTTCAACTGCTTAATGAATTGTTAGCTTAATGCTTGCCATAACAGGCTCAAAAATGATATTTTCTTAGTGAAAAATGCTCTGTAGAAAACTTAACGTTTTCTGTTATGAAAACAAATCAAATTATAACTATGTGCAAGTAGTTACATAATTTTAAAATACTTGCCAAAGATTAGTTCTATTTGTTTCTAATTGAGCTGTAAGATATAAACATAAATGTGTACAACTTAATGAATTTTTTACATGGATATACACGCCCAGGTAAGCACAATCTATATCAAGTTTAGAATGTTATCAGCCATTTAGGAAGCTACCATATATCTCTTTTGAGTGAATAAGGTCCCGAAGATAATAAGCACTATTGTGATCTTTATTCATCTATTGAAGATGTCTTGGTTGCTTTGAGCTTTTTGTAAGTATGAATAAAACTGCTGTAAATATTTGCACGCAGGTTTTTTGTTTTGTTTTTTATGTTTTTGTCATTGTTGTTTGTTTTTTGTGTGAACCTGGTATTCAACCTAGAAGCATAATTTCTAGGTAACATTGCAAGATTACATTTAGTTTTGTTAGAAACTTCCAAACTATTTTCCAGAGTGGCTGTACCATTTGTCATTCCCATCAGCAATGAATGGAATGAGAGCTCCTGTTGTTCCACATTCATGCCAGCAATTGGTATTGTCAGATTTATTTGTTTGGTTTTCAAGCCATTTTGACATCTTACCATTCATTGTGCTGTGTTTTACTTTAAACATTTATGTCTATGGCCTGATTGTCTTTCTATATATGTTGAAAGGCTCTGTTTGAGAAATGAAAAGTCAGACTATCTGTAAACGAAGAATATTGAACCATCTCATAAAATGATTGAGCGAAAAATGGAGTCTATACCTGAGGACGACATCAAGTTACAAAGTAAGCATAATCTTTACTTAGAAATATAGAAATCAGCTTTATCCTACATCCTAGCTACTAAAATAGGATCAATGCCAGGGGGCTGGACCAGTTGTTAGAAGAGTTTCTGTTAGGTGAGGAAGATAGGATGTCTCTATGTATTAGAAATATCCGAGGACAAATCATGCAAATAATAATCAGTCAAACAGATCAAAGATAAAACAATAGTATTTTCCTCCTTCTGAGAAGAGCATAAAAATACGGGTAGGTGATATAAATTTGAGCAGGCTATTTGTGCAATTCTGGAAGATTCCATTTTTAAAATAGGCACCTTAATCCCTCGAGTGGGAGCTGACAGAATCAAGCCACAGCCACAGTTTTTAGGGAAAAGAATTAAGAATATTTCGACCACTGAGGTATGAAAGTAAATATCAGTGGTTAAGAACTGGAGAAAATTTAGGCTAATTGAGTTTGAAAATGTAGGCTAAACAATGGTATTTGGAAAATAGAGGCAGAGTTAGAGAAGTGGGTTTCAGAACAAAGTTAACAAGGATAGCTGCTGCTCTGTTTGTTTCTCCTGCCTTGAGTCCCGTGAATATTAAAACACAGTTAAGATTTTTGGTAGGGGGGCTAACCATACCCATCATTCGAAAGTTGTAGAAATTGGAGGTGGAATTAATAGCACACATTCTGACCCAAGCAGTGGTAGATAAATTCTTTTTCAAGATGACTATTGTTGCAATGGAAGAAAACTACAAGAATGTTAAAATAAAGCTTACAGCTTAAGGGCTTACTATGTATATTAATCCCCTTTTCAGAGATGAAAAAAACCGAGTCAAGTAATATGTCCAAATCTCTTAGCTATTTAAATGAGGGCTTTGGTCTTCACAGATTGGCAGACAGAAAGAGCTCCAGAAATGGCACAATGAGGCATTCTGATATGCTCCGTTCTGATGTCAAAGAAGATTTTTGGTAGATTAAACTATGAAAAACTGGAGAAAAATAGTGACGAGCAATTGAGGTGACAAAGTACCTAAATGCATGCTGTATGAAGTCTGTTTTGCTTTATTTTTGTAGTTGAATCTGCTAGATGCAGATCATTAATCATCTAACACTCAATAGAATGCTTTGGTTTAACATTCAAGAATTTTAATCATTAAAAAATCTACAATGGAATGGAAAAGTTGGCAATTTTCCTATTTTCTTGGTTAAAGTTTTTCAGAGAATGTTGCTGTTCTTTTATTTTAAGATGCCCTGACAACCCTAGCGATGGCAGCTTACCTATGCTAAATTGAAGAAAATACCAATCTAGGGAATAATATTTATAATTCCAACTATTTATATTATTGATAATTTTGCACATGCATTTGCTATTCAAACATTAGAAAAGTAATGGTCATTTAAGTAGTATTATGAAGAAAACTGAATAATTATTGTATTTAATTTTGGGGGAATTTTAGATAAAGTGAATGAAATGAAAATAACTTGATCACTTTAGTGAAAATAGACATATACCATGTGTAAGATAAGGATCTGGAATATGAATAAAATCATGTCAATATTGTTAACACATAAAACAGGCAAGTATTCTTCACATTGCATTATTTAAGTAGTTTAATCGCTACTTTATCGAGAAAAAATGTAAACTGTTAGATTATAATTATGCAGATTAATGATTAGCTGGGTTTTAAAATTAGCCAATGAAGAAAAGACAAGAAATAATCTGCCTAATGTATCAAACCTAGAATTCAACAAATTTTGACAGAATTTGACCTAAATCGATAAGTATAAATGTATCAACTTAGAAATATATCTAAGAAGGTAGTTATTAGTTGAAAAGTAAGATCTATCAAAAAATGGTCAAGACCATAGGACCAGAATTCAGCCAGACATGGTTTATTCAAACTAGCACTTTTTATACTGTGGACATATAAGCATGTCATTTCAACTTGCAAAAAATTTAGTTTTTTCATTTGCATAATGGATATTAATAATCCTCATTTCATAGAATTGTTTTGAGAAGTATATGTAACAATCCGTGCCACATTAAACCCCTTAAATTCTATGTTTATGAACAGATGAATCATGTTTTAAGATGATGAATAGTCCTTCTGATAGTAATGACACTGGGGATATAATAAGATGTCAGAGATGCATAATACAAATAACCTCCTTCTCAGGCAAAGTTGAGAATTCTGATGGCAATTTTTGTTCTCTGACATTTGGCCTATTGCAATTTAAATCAATAGGAAACTTAATTTTTCTTTTTTCTTAATCAAATTATTTTATGCCATACGTACTTTATAAAATTTTATTTATTTATTTATTTAGCTCAGGTTGATATACACAGCCATATACTGCTATCTTTAATCACTTTTCTCTCTTGGCTTCAGCAAAACCATATTTTCTCATTTTTCTTCCCACTTTACTAGTTAGTCCCTTTTCTTCAAACTCAATCTTGTTTTCTGTTTCCTTCTCACATAACCAAACTGTAAACATTGTTTTTTCAAAGGACCATTTTGTATTCCGTCTGTACTATGTCTTTGGGATCCAGTTCGGTAGCTTTGGACTGCATCTCTCTCTAAGAATGCCTTGAAACTCATATACCTAAATGCCTATTGACATAAAAAATGTCCAAACCTGTAGAGAATTTTTATGAGTTTATTTAAACCAAACTGATGACATATGTCAGGGAGCAAGATCTGAAATGCTCTGGAGAATAACAGTTTTGCAGCTTCTTTTATGCATTTGAGATTCAAAAGGGAACACAAGGAAGATTACAGGGAAGTGGAAGGAAGCAACTCAGGGATGGGATTACCGAACAGTTAAGATTACGTGCTCTCTTGCAGGTGGTTATGGTTTATTTCAAAAATTCGTTAGCCTAGGTGCACATAAAGAATGGGTAGAGATTGCTTAAGGCAAAGATAAACCTTTTACTAAAAAGTTAGATGTCTAGCGCATTACTACCCACCATGACCTGTCCAGTTAGGAATTTACGATCAGATCATCCTCTGAGGTTACTTTCTATAGAACCGCTTTTTACATCCATACCTCCATAACATCTTCTTTCAGAGGCCTCGTAGACATCTCAAATTTGGCATGTTCCAAATGGTACGTTTGCTTCTATAACATCCCTGCCCCCAAACTCGTCCCTTCTTTACCCTGCTTGTTTATTTTCTTTCCTTCATTTGCAACATCTAATCTGTCAGCAAGTCCTCTCAATTCTGACCCCCACACGCATCTTGAAGGTAGTTCTGCGGTCATTACTCAAGTTGAATTTACTGGCAGATGTTTGCTTGGACCACTACAATAACATCCAACTTCATCACCATCACACTCTTACTGTCCTTGAAACAGTTCACACTTATCAACCAGAGAGTTTTCTGCAAACCACAATTCATATCACTACACCCCCTTGTTTAAAATATAAACATTGTCCCTGGATTTTGGTAAAATCTAAACTCCAAGTCATGGCCTGTAATTCTTTCAATAATGTTACTCCTGATCATCTCTCCAACTTTATTTTATATTGATTATCTCGCTTCCCTGAGTATCTGCGAAACTCAGATAGGCCAAGTCCTTTCCCAACACAAGGCCTGTCCACTTAGAGACAATACTACCTAAGTACCCTTCTCCTGATGTTGAGCATGATTATCTGCTTTATCTTTCATATTTCATCATCAGGAATCCTTTCCTGACTAATCTCTTTAACGTGGTGATTACAAAGCACTTCCTGTCAGAGCCCTGTTGATTTCCTTTCTTAGCACTTATCACAGTCTTAACTGTTTAGTTTTATGTGCTTTTCAGTTCTGCTTCCCTAGCCTCCTCAACTCAAAGTGGGTAGCAACTTCCTCACTCTCATTGACTGCTGTGTCCTCAGTGCCCACGCAGTGCTTGTGCAAAATAGGTAGGCAGTGAGTAACGTGAATGCCCTAGTTGCAGAAATATGGCACTTAGTATCATTTTGAAAAAACATTTTCAAATAACTAGATCCACAGAAGGAACTGCATGTTTAAATAGATTTCACATTCAGTGTGTGTATAAATTCAGTATATACATATATTCAGTGTACAATATATATGTGTGTGTGTATACACACACACACACACACACACATATATATATAATCAGATAATCAGATAATGTAATACTCTACCTAAACTACATTGTCTTACATCTCACAAACTTAATTTATATTTAATTATATTTTGATGTTATGTCTTTGGCTTACATTGAAGGACACCCATTAGTATGACCTACATGAAAACTCTTGGTACATTTATTCTCAAAATGTCATTGAGAACATCAAGTTCATCAAATTATTTCCTCTGTATTAAAGACCCGTGGCGGAGATGTCACTTGTACTTCAGTACCAGGGAAGGTTCACTTTTCTCTTAAAGAATACATAGATAGATAGATAGAATGATAGATAGATAGATAGATATAAAAATATATACTATATGCCATAGATTGCTGTATTTAATGCACTTTTTTGTCCAAATTTGTGAGGGAAAAATTTGGGATAGTACTAATTCCATAACTATATAATTTTTTTAAAATTATTTTATTTATGTTTATGAGTTAAAAATGTAACTCCAGAAATCAATAACAACATCCATATACAAAATAATACTCTGGAATACGATAATTGCTAATACAAAAAAGGAAACAGAAAAATAAAGAAGGGAAGTGGAGGAAGGGGTAGAGAAATGGATGTAAAATTCAAACATCCTAGATGATAATTTCTGACTAGAAACTTGTTTTTACATGTATCTTTGCCTAAAATCATAACATCAAAATGCCAGTTTATATAGTACTTTTTTGTGTGTTTTGGGACAAAACTTTCATTCTTTAAAAAAAGAAGTCATTAAAAACATGTACACCTTTTTAAAAACACTTTTGACAGAAAGGCATTAACTGAATAGTCATTATGTCAAGAAAGCCTTAATTAAAATTCAAATCATTTTATTTAATCTTTCAATATGGCATTTTCAAAAAATATGACTTTAACCATGTAGGGCATTACCTAATAAGAAATTAGTGCTTATATTTTCTTCTTTCTTTCTCCTACTTCATAGGTTTTGATAACTGTTTTTATTTTTTCTTTATCAAATCATACTACATTTGCATTTTCTTATATGGTTTAAATATTTACAGTTACTTAACCTCGATTATAAATATAAATGGATTACTTGCCCATTGAATAGTGTTCTATTGGGGAAAAAACGTGGTATTATAAAATTTAATGCTGAGTTTCTAAGAATGCCATCTACTTTTCCTTTATCAATGTCTTTAATAATATTGCATTGGTTTTCTGAGATTCCGGTCTCCCAGGAGACTTTTCCCCTGTAGAAATTTTATGTCATCTTTCAAACTTCAGCCTAATACGAACTCTTCCAGGAAGTGTAACTCCAGCTAGAATTCATTTCTGCATAGTATAAACTCTCCTAAAACTTTGTTCCAACCTATACTTATGATTTTGTAGTTCTTTCTCAATTTTTAAACATTTGTTATTTTAATCTTTATTTGTACATTTTAAGCTTATTGAAGATTTCTATTCATTTACCACATTATAGAATGCTTTCCTGACAAATAAAACTGATTAACTGGATATGCTTTATGAAGTAAAAGGAAGAGAGGGACGAAAGAAGGAAAAGGAAGACAATATTAGAGAGTGAAAAAAAAGAGAAAAATAAAGAGAGAGAGGGAGGCAAGACGGGGAGGGAAGGCAGTAAGAAAGAAAAGAAACATATCCTGTAAAGTTGATATCAAAGGGTAGGAAAGAGAAGGAAAGAGAACATTTACTGATATCATTAAAATCTTGATAAGGGAGATATTTAAATGGATTTATTTTCAATCTGTCTTCTGCTATATACAATGAACATCGAGAACAACTATAACTTGCTTTGATTTCATATATCAAGTGATTGTTATCTAAACATATTATTTTTATATTCTACAATCTGTCTGGAAGATATTTTTTCTGTTTTTTCTCTTATGACACAATTTTTTTTCCGAACAAATTAAAAACAATTCCCATTCTCTATCATTAAAACATCATTCGTATATTAATCTTGGATTTTGTATTATGATAGCCTCGGTAGCCATAGTCCTTGTATGAATTACACTATTTCAGGAAAAAACAAACACAAACATTGCTTATAAGCAAAATATTTTATTTCAGATTTATGAGAATGTACTGACAACCAGTGGAAATAGATTTTTCTATTTCTATCTAAGTAACTTGCCATATATAACATAGTCAAAAAGGTAAAAATGAAAATGGCTGTTAGCAAACAGTGGGATATGTGTCAAGAATGGGAAGGTGGAATACGATATGAATGGGAAGGTATCTATTCCCACTGGTTGTCTTTTCCTTCAGTCTCTAACTAAGGGTTGTGTACAAATATGGCTATATCATTGCTTCTGGCCAACGTTCCTCCTTTACCTCAAATTCTCTCATGAGGGCATTATGAATGGCCTAAAAACAACTGCAGTAGCTTGTTTAATATTCACTGACTTCTTCACACTATACTTCTCTTTAAAAGCAAAATACATAGGAATATATAGGTAATGATCATCTTCTACCATTCAGAGACACAATTTTCTCCAGTATGATAAAAACTAATATTATTAAAAAAGGGAATAGATCACCTAACGTATGGTTTATATTATTTATGTAAGAAAATCTAACATTCATTAAGAAAATATTTCACAAATTTTAGTAATCTACACAACATATCAAAAGTCTTTTGAGAAATCTTTATGCCAATTCTTTCTTTTAATTAACTCACTTTTTAAACTTAAATAATTTATCTAGAAGAAAACTTTATATCACTGGCACAGGTCATTGGTGAAAAGTGAGTTAATATTTGTAAAGTACTTAAAACTATGCGTGAAAGTCTCCTGGTGCATAATAAACAAATGAAGAAATGAATATACCAAAAATAATATTATGAAAGCAAGAAATTTTATTAAATATAGCTAGATAGCATTTTCTGCTGACGGCTTTTAGCCTGAGATCTACTCTCACTTAGTTGAAACTGAATTTTTTTAAGGTGGTAAAGACATAGTAACACCAAACTGGATTTCCTTTTATAAACATGATGATGGATACAAAATTTAAAATAGCTTTACCTTGCAATACATGGGTCAATGTTATCTAATTTGGGATGTGCAAATAATAGTCTTTCTGTACTTTGGAAAATATCACTTGAAAGGATATAATGAACAGGCTTCAGAACGTCTACAAGCTTTAGGAACTCGAATGCAATATATATGCAGAGTGTCCATGGCTTTATTTTGTTTTTATTTTTTCATATACTCTACAGGGTTTGTCATCTAACAAAGATTAAAAACTGTTACATAAACAGATATTCCAATGCCAAAGATATTGTGGTAATGTAATTTATATCTGGAATGGGGGAGTTTATAATGAAATCAACTAAGTCTGGACTTTAAAAAAGATATCAGATATCCAATTTAGAGCAGATAATTATGTATTAGAGCATACTGCTGAATTGCAAAAAGTTATGAAATGGGCAGGGACTGGTTTTAAGTCTCAGCTGGATCATACATAAGCTCTCAGTTAGGCTGTGCCCTTAGCTCTCTAAGTTTCAGTTTAATCATCTGCTTTTAACAGGTTGTTGTCAGTATTAAATGAAATAGAAAATATCAGAGTCTGAGCATACTGGGAAGTGTCTGGTACATACATATCAAGCATACTAAAAGTGGGACTATTAAGTCTGTGTGATATTGTGATTTACAATAAGAAGTATATATTTGGTCTTAGTCTTGTTTCTGGCGCAGAGGTCCTAAAACTCTTGGAATTTCTGAAGAGAGTCATAAAAGTGTCTTTTGTTACGTTAACGAGGTGATTTTGGGAAAGCTCCTAAGTCACCTAAGGATGGGGTCTGGTGACCAGAGGAACCAACTATGTGATTAGAGGGTTGGAACTTCCCGTCCCACATGCCTGACCTCCAGGGAGGGAAGAGGAGCTGGAGGTTGAATCAATCTCCAAGGGCTAATGATTTACTCAATCGCACCTCCATTAAAATCCAAAAGGACAGAGTTGGAGAATTTCTGGGTTGGTGAACACATGGAGGTGCGGGAGAGTGACTCTCCTAGAGAGAGCATGGAATCTCTGTGCACTCTCTCCTTGATTTGTCCTTTGCATTTCTTCCATATGGCTGTTTCTGAGTTATATCTTTTATAATAAATCAGTAATCTAGTAAGTAAAATGTGTGTCTGAGTTCTGTGACCAGCTAAGCAAATTACTTGAACCCAAGGAGGAGGCTTGGGAAATTCTGATTTATAGCTACTTGGTCTGAAGTTCAGATTACAACCTGGACTTAGCAAATGGCATCTGAAGTCCACGAATGGGGTTGTTGGGATCTCCGATCTGTAACAAACATTGGCCAGCATCAGAAGTGGAGGACTGTATTAAAGAACTGAACCCTTATCCTGCAGAACCCAATGCTATCTCCGCGTAGAAAGTGCCATAATTTAGGTGAACTGTGGGACACCCAGCTGGTGTCCTGAGAATCACTTGTTGTTATGGTGACTATGTTGTTACCAGAATCTATTTAGTCCTGCTCGACGTTAAACACTGGATACACATAATTATAAGGTAGAAATGTAGTAGACAATGGAAAGAAGGAAAAAGAGGTAACATAATTAAAGGAGGCCTGCTGGGAACTGCAGCCAACTGCAGCATGTTTTCATTTGGAAGTCAATATGACTCAAAGAGGTGATTCTCGACATAGGTGGGACACTTCTTCTAGAGGAACATATTGGTGTCTCCTGGTAAGCAGCAAACATTTTTTTTTTTATGTTTGTTAAATGTATGTGTGCTATTATAAATAGAGTTTTAGTTTTAAAAAATGATATTTAAAAAAGAGTTTAAATGGAAACATTGTGCATATCTGAGCTCATATCACTGTGGAAATATTTTTCCTGCAGAAAAATGGGTAAGAGAAGACAGACTGATGGATTATGAAGTTCAACAGACAATGATTGAGACACTAGTACATCCAGGTTCTGTACTAATTTAAATTTGGAGCATAAAATATGATCCCTTTCCTTAAAGTTCTCTTTGCCTTGGGGGAAAGCCAAGAGGAAACAGAAAACTTGGTCATTACAGTGATTGTGCTATGACAGGGGAATATGCAGAAGGGAAAAGAACAGGAATATTCTCTTCCCCTCACCTAGCTTTATTTTTCTTCACCTTACATTTTTTTATTATATGTTATATATTCATGTTTCTCATAACTATCAACATACCCCCCAACATGCACACACACACACACACACACACACACACACACACACACACTAAATCCATTGTTAGATTATGGATTTTATATGCTGCATTTCCAGAGGATATGCCAGGGCGTGGCATATAGAAGGCACTTGAGTACTGAAGCAGTAGTTTAAATAAATATAAATAAACATTATATATATATATATACATAAATATGTATATATATAATATATATAAATGTGTAATTAACATTAAAGAATGCTATATACATATACACATATAGATCCTTTAAAGTTAATTACACAATTAACGTTTTTATATAATTCAGTAATGGTAGGGTATAAACCTTTCTTTCTCACTCCTGCATTTTTTCTTTATATTAGCTTAAACTCCTAATAGTTTAAGCCCAATTATTTTAACATTCATGATTATTCTCCAATATATCTATTTCATATCAGGTAAGGTTTTGTGACTTACTTGATTGAAATTCTAAATGAACTTGGCATGTTGGGATCATTTAGTAAGTAGTTCATTCTAAACACTACTGCAACAATTTCTCTTCTAGTTTTGCAATTTCTTATTACCATACCTCCATCAAGTGACAGTCTATTTTCCCTCCCCTTGTATCTTGTCTTACTCTGTAACTATTTTAATCAGAAAATATGGTGAAAATACCATTCTGGAACTTCAGACTTCAGTTATTAGCAGTTTCTTTTTTGGGCACTGGAGGAAGTAAGCCACCAGCTAAGAAGTCTGGCTAAGCTCAGACTTCCACACAGGAAAGAAAACAAAACTAGCTACGAAGAGAGGCCATGTGGGGAGAGTCAAATGACTGTCCAGCCATCTCAGCTAGGATTCAGACATGTTAGGGAAGAGCCATCTTAGATGTCATAGTTCTAGCATATGCTGTTTGGATCTGAGATAATCTTTCTTCATTGAGTTCCATCCCAATTGAAGATTTGTGAACAAATAAGTGAGTGTTGTTTTAAGCCATTGGGATGGTGTGTTATGCGGCATTAGATAATTAAAGCACCTCAACTTCATACAAACACAAACACACACGCACATATGCACACATTTTTTTTCTCTTTACTACTACTTGCAGACAAGAAAGACACATTCTGAATTTTTTTCTTTCAAGAGAAAGTCTGACTCTTAATTGGAGTGATTAGGAAATGTCTGACCATTTCTAGCACTGCCCTGATAGGGTAGGTTATTATAATGAATTCTGGAATGCTTTTAGCAAGCCCATTTTTTTCCACCGAGCTCCTTTCTCTAGTTAGCCTTTAATAAAGTTTAGAGTGCACAATTAAGAAAAAATGTATTAATAATTGGCCTATCTCAAACCCCATTATATTTAGGAATACGTGATTTGTCATCTTGCTTTGGCCTCTGTTGATATCTATAAAATAGTAGACTATCACTAAAGTTCCAAGGTTCCATGAAGTTTTCTTTCACCTGAGTTAAATCATTAATGAATATATATCATATTAAATGCATATCCTTTTAAGCAAAAGTATGTATTCATGAGAATACAGTCATACGACCATAGAAACAAAACTAATTTTTATTAGCCTGCTGGGGCTGCCATAACAAAATAGCACTGTCTGGGGGGCTTAAACAACAGAAATTTATTTTCTCACAGTTCTGGAAGCTGGAAGTCCAATATTATGGTGTCTAAATGTTTGGTTTCTCCTGAGGCTGCTCTTCTTGTTTTGCAGACAACCATATTCTCATTGAACCCTCACATGGCCTTTTCTTTTTGTATAACCATCTGGGTGTCTCTTCCTCTTCTTATATGGATAGCAGCCATAAAGGATTAGGGTTCCACCCTAATGACCTCATTTAAACTTTATCACCTCTTTAAAGAACGAATCTACAAATATGTTTATATTCGGAGGTACTAGGGTTATATTCGGAGGTACATATGAATGAGGGGTACGGACACAGTTCAGCCAATAACACAGTTTAGCATGGGTTTCTTGTAGCACAAGCCCTATGGATACACTCTCCCAGTATCTTTACACTGAAAAACACAATGAGTGGAATTGCGAAATCACACATACCATGGTTCCCCTCATTTTACTGATAATTCAAAAGACGGGCAATATCAAAGCATGTGGAAAAGAGAGAAATCTGAGTTGGTTGATGAAACTCTCCTTGTTCTTTCTTCCAGCTTTAGGTTACACTCTCTTTGAGTTTTAACATTTCTATGTGGACTTGCTAGCACAAAGAAAACCATTTTCTTTATAAAATGTCTCCACTGTTATACCTATTAGTTCTGGAATTGCTATCATATTCTCTTGCTAGAAATGCCCACATAAATCGATAAGTTGAAGATTTGTTTTTAGTAAGCAATGCAGTTCAACTAGTTATAAAGGAATTCCATAGATAAGAGCTCTTTCTGCCAGGAAGCATAATTACTGTGTTTGCCATGAGCTCTTGTCACGAGGTTTACAAGCCAATTTGATATGAGTAATTTTCTTTTCCTGGATATAAAAGTGAGAAGTGCCTTCCATAGCGCTGCACCAGTCTGCATTCCCACCAATAGTGTATGAGGGTTCCTTTTTCTCCACAGCCTCTCCAACACTTGTTATCATTTGTCTTGTTGATGACAGACATTCTAACTCATGTGAGGTGATATCTCATTGTGGTTTTTATTTGCATTTCTCTGATGATTAGTGATATTGAGCATTTTTTCTTATGTCTATTGACCATTTGTATGTCCTCTTTGGAAAAATGTTTATTCAGGTCCTCTGCCCATTTTTAAGTTGGATTGTTTGTTTTTGTTGTTGTTGAGTTTCATGAGTTCCTTACATATTTTGGATATTAGCCCCTTACCAGAGGCATTGTTTTCAAAAATCTTCTCCCATTCGGTTGGTTGCCTCTTTATTTCATCGATGGTTTATTTTGCTGTGCAGAAGCTTTTTAGTTTGATATAGTCCCATTCATTTATTTTAGCTATTATTTCCTTGCCATTGAAGTCAAATTCATAAAATCCTCTTTGAACCCAAGGTACATAAATTTAGTACATATGTTTTCTTCTATGCAGTTTATTGTTTCAGGTCTTTGATCCATTTTGAGTTAATTTTGGTACACAGTGACAGATAGCAGTCTGGTTTCAGGCAGCGTGGAGGTTCCTCAAAAAATTAAGAATAGAATTACCATATCACCCAGCAATCCCTCTCCTGGGCATCTACCCAAAAAATCTGAAAACATTTATACATAAAGACACGTGTGCTCCAATGTTCATTGCAGCTTTATTTACAGTGGCCAAAACATGGAAACAACCAAAATGTCCTTCGATAGATGACTGGATACAGAAGTTGTGGTACATATACACAATGGAATACTATTCTGCCATAAGAAAAGATGAAATGGTACCATTTGTGACAACATGGATGGGTCTCGAGATTATTATGCTAAGTGAAATAAGTCAGACAGAAAAAGTCGAGAACCATATGATTTCACTGATATATAGTATATAAAACTGAAAACAAGAAAGGAACAAGATAAACAAATGAAGAAACAAAAAGTCATAGACACAGACAATAGTTCACTGGTTACCAGAGGGTAAGGGGGAGGGGGAGTGGTAGATGAGGGTAAGGGGGATCAAATATATGGTGATGGAAGGAGAACTGACTCTGGGTGGTGAACACACATCTATAAATGGGATTTATAGATGATGTAATACAGAATTGTACACCTGAAATCTATGTAACTTTACTAATAATCGTCACCCCAATAAACTTTAATTAAAAAAAGAATGTGAGAAGTGGTTTGCAGGCCTGTTTGTAACCCATTCTTTCTCAGCTCCAAATTCCTGTGATATACTTCAGGTTAGAAATGTCTTCATAAACTTTTCATGTAATTACTCGTGTCCCCAATCTACACTGATGTTTTTGAACTTTGTTTTGCTTTTACCAATTTTTTTTAAGGTGACCAACATTCTAAACCTTGCATTTTAACACCCACATAATATTCCATTGTTTATTTGGTGCAAATCAAGCACTACCACTTGTAATTCTTTTGTTTCCCAGAATCAGACAAATCTCCCCAGGTCAGGAGAGAGTGAGATCACCAAAGTAAAGCAATACTTTCAAAAGCGAGGAAGTTGCCATTATCAGATGAGAAAATTTGCAGTATGATGATACATTCATTCATATTGTTTAAAAGTGTACTTTGGAGAGTGTTTGCTGACTCTCATTGGCTAAGGATATATGTAAGCTCTGAGACATGGGAAAATATAGACACGAATGGCTTGCCAACCATGCAGGTGTATATTTAAGTGACTATTTTAAAATCAAGAGCATTATAAATGTTATGACCTGAACAGAAAGTTGTTAAAAGGGGGCAATGTGTATACCCATGCATATATATATATATATATATATATATATATATATATATATACATATATATATATATATATATATATATGGTAAACAGATATTAATATGAACATTTATTAACTTTTTCCCTAACTTGATAGGGAGACCCAATGTAAACATTTTTCTTTTTGTAAATTACAAACCTATTGTTAGAATGGATTCAGATGCTGTTTTCACATGTTTAGAAAGAAACCAACAGAACTGATGTATAATAGTTAATGAGAACAACTGGTAATAAAGGCTAAAGGAAAGATAAATATAGATGACTGAATAAACAAATGACTGGTTTGAAATAAACATGCGATGTCAATAATAATTGACATATTACAAGGTGAAGTACCAAGTTTCCCCAAAAATAAGACCAGGTTTTATATTAATTTTTGCTCCAAAAGACGCATTAGGGCTTATGTTCAGGGGATGTCACCCTGAAAAATCATGCTAAAGCTTATTTTTCAGTTAGGTCTTATTTTCGGGGAAATATGATAGGTTTACGTGTGCAAACGACGTGGAAAAAAGATCATTCATTGTATAGTCCCATATTTACTAGGCTCAGGCACATAACATGGGCTAGAAAAAACTAAAATACCCAAAATGTGCACTTCCACATATTACAACCTAATGAAGAGAGATTTCCAGAAATAGTTATATAAATATTTATCTCATTATAATTGTGCAAACTATAATAAAAGAAAAGTGTAAAATCAAAGCTGATACCACACTATCTAAATATTAATATATGTTCTCAGATTTCAATTCTCTATTTTAAAGTAATGATAATTCGATTGGCAACAGGAAAAGCCTGTAGAAAAAGCGAGTTTAAGACAGTGAAAGTGTGAAAAAAAGATATGAAAGGTATCAAAAACTTAAGTTGATATACGCGTTCTATTTTGCGTTTCATAGTGACTCAAACTTGAGCCATTACACGGGAGACGAGATGGATTTCGATGTGGCATAAACCACCGGGAGGAGTCTTCAGAACACAGCAGGACCTGCAGTCGAGGGAGGGTCATTTCCATAAAAAGCACATTGGTTGGATATTATTGAATTTACAGATAAATATAAATGGTAATGGGAAAGACAAGGTTGTGTTTGTTTGGGAGACATGCTGAATTTATTCAATAAATAAACAGCAAATTTGAAATTTCCTAAAGGCATTGACAAATCGTCACAAAAATAATCCAAGCATCTACCCATTCTTCAATGCTTACCGTATGCCATGTGCGAAGCACACATTTAATTCTTAGAATAATCTCAGGTTAAGAATGATTCCCATTTTTGTAGATGAGGAAACTGAATCTCAGAGAGATGTTTAAACGTTGAATGACCTACTTTCATCATTTACAAAATTAGGTATTGATATGAAAAGGCTCGTCAACCTCTAACATACATATATATATATATATATATATATATATATATATATGAAAAATTATCAGGTATGAATTGTCAAAAGGATGGAATTTATTCCCTTAAAAATCCTGGATTAAAACCTAAAAAAACCAATTTTTGTTGGAAACAGACAGCAAAACATAAGAACATTCATAGCAAAATAATTTGGCAATGACCCTGTTAGATGATAAAACCCTGTTAGATGAAAAACCCTGTTTTTCTCCAGAAATTGAGGCTAATGTCAAAAAGGTTTAGCTCCTGAGAAGATTCCTGAAAGAAACAGATGAAATAATGACATTACACAGGTGGCGCTGAGGTGTCACAGGAGAGGACAGAATCTGTACGATTGAGATGAGGAGCATAGGAAAGAGCATAGGATGAGTTGATACCTGAACTGGACATTGAAGAATGAATGAGAAGAGAAATCAAAGAGCAAATGTAAGATCCATCACTTTGCAGGCATCACGGTCCTCACTCTGAGGCCTTTAGAACTTTTAAACCTGTTTACTGATTTAGTTTACTTGACTGGAATTCTCTGAAAGCAACAGGTCCCACCATGATGTTAAAGGAGGGAGAAATGGTAGATAAGGGATATTGTTGGAGAGCTTTTCTGTCATTTGGTTCTTGAACAAAAGAAAACAGGATAAGATTCATAATTAGTGACTGAAATTCAGTCTTTACTTTTTTTATGTTTCTTCCCTCTTTTGCATGCCAGTATTTTTTGCAAAGGATAATAAAACATTTTAGATTTTCTTCCCTTGCTAGTATCTGAATTCATAAAGCCAGAACTGAAAGTTTTATAACTTGATGTCGTATAATGCCAAATTACCTTAAGAAAGAAAAAGCATTGCTTTGTTGTTGTTGTTTTTTGTCCATTCATTGAAAAACAATAACATCACATCACACATCCACACCCACCCACCCACACACACACACACACACACACACAAAATGGTCTCTGAAAGATTTTTTTTTAGTGTGTCCGTCTGTGTTTTCTTAGAAAAAATGTACAGTTATTTGAGGATAAGCAATTTTAGTCTTCATAAATAATACTGTGATATAGATATGGTATTATTTCCTACAAACCACTGTATCTAATATATTAATATGTATTCCTACTTCCCCAATATAGCTCTTACATTCTTTTTCTCTGTTTCTCTCTATATATATATACAAACACACACATACACACACACACACACACACGCACTTATAGATACAAGTTTCTATTCTCATCATTGTTGTTTCAATTCTTTATAATCTATCCATGTTGTTGTATACATCTATTTCATCACTGTCTGCTATTGATATGGGTACACAATATTAATATGGATACACTGCTATACCCTTAACAATACAGAGTAATAGCCAATATGTATAGCACATATTGGATATCCTATAAATATTTATTGATTGTTAAATAAAATTTATATACATATATATATATATACATCTCCATGGATTCTACTCTGAAATAGCAAAACACACTGGCCTACATATAAATTTGTATACAGATAGTTTGTTGACACCTATGAGTAGGATCATCAGTTCAGTTATATTAACTCTATGAAAAATGAATTGAAAACCACAGTGACAAACTAATATCTAAATTATGTGATAACTGGGCCCATAGAAAGGAAAATGTATGAATTTTACTGCCCCAAGTGAATGCAATTCTGTTTATTATCTTACATACCACCTGTCAGCAGCCTGTGATGTGGAACTGTTTAGATTATTGCTGACATTTTGGAAAATAAATGGATTTGAATGAACTTGAACAAGTTAAGCAACACAGCAGCTTGAAATTGCTGAGCAAAAATTGTTTATTTGTTGATAAAACTTTACAAATATTGTTGAAATTTTTGTTAGCTCCCACTTCTTAGTTTAGTTTTATCTTTGGAGCATTAGAATAGCTTGGATGACTTTGATATAAAAATACTGAGTGTAATACTAATGTATTAGCATGTGATTAAAATATTAATGCTTAATGTGATTTAAGTATATGGAAAAGTATCCATTGGTGCACATGAACTGTCCTGCTGGGTAAAGCTGAGTTAAACTGATATTTATCAGTGGATGCTCTGTATTCTGTACCTTAATTCAATGTTTAAAAATAACAATAGAATTTGTACTAAAGAAAATATTAAGAAACACTTTTGAGAGTATGTAAATTAAGGTTGGAAATACAATCATTTTTACTATGTGCATAGTAACCTAAATATAACTGTTTAATATTCTAATAAATACGTATATATGTTTGTTTCTTTGGTGTTTGGGAATTATCTGAATGAAATATTTCTGTTGTCTATGGAGCATCAGGTTTGTAAGGACATCAGATCTTCCAAATATTGGAAAAACCCTATCTAGCTTGATTCTTAATTTCAGATTCTTTATTTGTCTTAAGAGCATCCCAATAAATATTTCATTAGATATCAAGGAAATTACATAGATGAGTAAGTTAAGGTCATTCAAAAGTCTGCAAAGTAATGGTGAAGTTATAGCATAGGTGGTCAGCTGGGACAGACTTGTCAATAGGTGATTAAGTGGACAGTCGTACCACCAAATGCTTGTCCTTTTCCTCTAAAAGAGAGTCTATTTATTTTTGTAACTTTCTATAATGAAAATCAATACGTTAAATCTTTTTCACCAGTAAAGTTGTCAGGAAGATGTATGATTATTAAAATGCTAGTGAGGGCTTTACAAGATAGAACATGTAGATTCAGAAAGCCACTATTTTTCTTAATGAAATTCTTTTCCAAACCTTCTCCCTGCCCCCATAATCTAATATCTGTAGACTATTGATTTGTGTATTAAAGATATTCAATAAATAATAATTTCAAAAATAATGAAATTTATTAACTGTACTAATTTAAATGTGCTCCTCTGTAGAAGAAAAAGCTCTATTTGCATTGCCTACAATCAATAATGATTAATAGGTAAGAAGTGGGAATCAGGAAAATGGGAAGGAAACTATTTTAGCCAATGGATCACTCAAGACACACTGCATTGAAGGTTGCATTGGTTACTCATGCTTTGCACCTCCAACATTTTGAAGAATATTAACTTGCAAATATTAATGAATGGATAGGATAGATCCATAACATTTATTGAATACCTGTTTGCCAAAAATATTGCACTTGTTGTGAGAGCTTACTGTGTCAAGAAATGATCAAAGGACTTAAGATATATTCACATATTTCCTCACATCAACATTAATCGGCAGATACTATGATTTTCACCATTTCAGAGAAGACACTGAGGCACAAACTGAAATACTTGCTTAAGGTTCTCATGTTGCAAATCTAGGATGCAAATTCAGGCAGTGGGCACCAGATTCTGTACTCTTAGCCAACAGTCAAGTTGCTACACATTTGTAAAAAGTCTCACGGTGTGGTATGAAATTTAAAGAAAGTATATATACCACAAATTCTTCATCCATTCATCTATCAAAGGATGTTTTTGTTGTTTCCATGTCTTGGCCACCGTAAATAAAGCTGCAATGAATATTGGAGCACACGTGTCTTTATGTATAAATGTTTTCAGAATTTTGGGGTAGATGCCCAGGAGAGGGATTGCTGGGTCATATGGTAATTCTATTTGTAAGTTTTTTGAGGAACCTCCACACTGCCTTCCACAGCGGCTGCACCAGTCTGCATTCCCACCAACAGTGTATGAGTGTTCCTTTTTCTCCACAGCCTCTCCAACACTTGTTACTATTTGTCTTGTTGATGATAGTCATTCTAACTGGGGTTAGGTGATAACTCATTGTGGTTTTCATTTGCATTTCTCTGATGATTAGTGATGTTGAGCATTTTTTCATATGTCTATTTGCCATTCGTATGTCCTCTTGGGAGAAATGTCTCTTCAGGTCCTCTGCCCATTTTTCAATTGGGTTGTTTGTTTTTTTATGTTGTTGAGTTTCATGAGTTCCTTGTGTATTTTGGATATTAGCCCCTTATCAGAGGCGTTGTTTGCAAAAGTCTCCCATTCATTTGGTTGCCTCTTTATTTTGTCAATGGTTTCTTTTGCTGTGCAGAAGCTTTTAAGTTTGATATAGTCCCATTCATTTATTTTAGCTTTTACTTCCCTAGGCTTTGGAGTCAAATTCATGACATACTCTTTGAATCCAAGGTCCATAAGTTTAGTACCTATGTTTCCTTCTATGCAGTTTATTTTTTCAGGTCTTATGCTTAAGTCTTTGATCCGTTACAATGGAATAGTATTCGGCAGTAAGAAAAGATGAAATAGGACCATTTGTGACAACATGGATGGATCTTGAAATTATAGTGCTAAGCAAAATATGTCAGACAGAAAAAGCAGAGAACCATATGATTTCACTGATACGTGGTGTATGAACCAAAAACAACAAAAGAAGAAAACAAACAAATGAGAAACAAAAACTCATAGACACAGACAATAGTTTAGTGGTTACCAGAGGGAAAGGGGGGCAGTGGGTGGTAGATGAGGGCAAAGGGGATCAAATATATGGTGATGGAAAGAGAACTGAGTCTGGGTGGTGAACACAAAATGTGATTTTTAGATGATGTAATACAGAATTGTACACCTGAAATCTATGTAACTTTACTAACAATTGTCATCCCAATAAACTTTAATTAAAAGAAAAAAAAAAGTGGTGAGAACAACGGGGTAAGTGTGTTCGAAGTAGGGGGGGAAGGGCATTTTGAGGGGGATTAATGGCAACATGTCTTTTACTGTAATAGTTTTTTTAAAATTTAAACATTCACCGTATTCTGTGATCACAAAAAAAGAAAAGAAATTTAAAGAAAGTAATTGATTTTTTCACAGTTATTTCTTATTTGTTTGTTTATTTTTATTGAGGAATAAGAAAAATGTAGTAAATGCCACCTTTTAAATATACAGCTCAATAAAAATGTTATAGATGTATATAGACATATAACTACTACCAAGACAAAGAGAAAACATTGTCCACACTCCAAAAAGTTCCTTTGTACCTTTTTGGTTTTTAGTACATTGGTACAAGCATGGCCATGTTTTCTGATTTTAACCATATATAGATTAATTTGTTCATTTTGAATTTCATATAAATGGAATTGTGTAGCATGTACTCTTTCTGTTTGAATGATTTGGTATATAAAAGATTACTTTAAATGTAAATGGTCTATATACATGAATTAAAAGACTGAGACTATTAGAGTGGACCAAAAAACAAGAACTAACCATACATGATGTACAAGAAATTCACTTTAAATATAAAACCATAGACAGCTGAAAAGTGAAAAGAGATGGGGAACAATATTTGATGCTAACACTAATCAAAAGAAAGCTGAAGGAGCTATATTAATTTCAGACTAAGCAGATTTCAGAGCAAGCAAAATTATCAGGAATAAAGAAGGGCATTACATAATAATAAAAGTCAATTCTCCCTGATTTACTTTTAACCAATAAAATATGGCAAAGATGATTGAATATCACTCCTGTGATTGTTACATTATATAATTTCATCTTGCTAGCCATTTTTCCTTTCTGGATAAATAAGTAAGTCACTATGTTTGGTATACCACATGACAAAGAAAATCAGCTTCTAGGCACTGTGGGTGGTTTCAGGGACTGAGGAAAAAAAAAGACAAAAAGCCCTCAAGTTGTTGACAACCAAGTGAATATCTGAGTATCAAGGAAAACCTTGAGCCTCAGATGAAAACTCAGATTGGCCAACATTCTAATTGCAGCTTTTAGGTAAACTAAGCAGAGTACCCAGCTCAGTTGTACTCCACTTATGACCTAAAGAATTTATGACATGATAAACATCTGTTGTTTTAAACTGCTAAAGTTGTGGTAATTTGTTACAGACCAATACAAAATGAATACAGCTTGATTCAAGTTTGGGCTATTATGTATAAAGCTATAATTAATATATTGGTTATTAGTGGACATATGTGATATTTGTGTTGAATAAATACCCAGGAATAGAATTGCTGGGTCACAGAAATTGATAGTATTTACCTTTATAGTTATGGACAACTATTTTTCCAAAGTAATTTTACCAGTTGACACTCTCAGGAATAATGAAAGAAGAGATTCAGATATTTTCTCCAACTTACCAACACTTGGTAATACTTTTAAATTTTAGCCATTCTAGTGTATATACACTGGTATATTATGGTCATAATTTTAATTTACAGTAACATTATGGAATTATATAAATAAACTAATGTATATACATAAAAACAAGTTGGTTATGTATAAATTAGAAAGTACAACCTCTACATGCCAAAAAAATATTTTTCATACTTTTTCTTCTTATTTTAAAATCATTCTATGGTGAAAATGATGGGAAAAGCAGAAAACCCATGTCTACGTGAACATTCTAAATCAAGAAAACAAAAAGAAAAAAGAAAAAAATGATGAGTAATAACCTAAAAAAATACTGAAGTAATGAAGTTTACAAAACAGCTCACAACAGCATCACAAAAGTTTTGCAATACACTAAAGAGTCTTTAGGATACTGCTTTAATCATGTACATTGAAATTAAGATGTCATTATGCATAAGTGACTAGAACAAACCCTTATTAAAAGATTATGCAAACTGGCATAATACTAAATGCTGTAGTTGTAACTTGCACAATATGTATTATTGCTTGTCTTTCTTTACTGTTACAGGCTTTAGAGATATGAAGATAAAGAGAATTAAAAACCCTCCTGCAATAAGCAAGTTTTCCTCTCCTCTTTCTGAAAATGTAGCTTTGTAACTGACCACAACCCACTAGGAAAAAAAAAAAGAAAGAAAAATAAAAGGGAGCGAGAAATGATAACAAACAGAAAAATGGCAAAGTATTTTAATGTAAAATATACAAAAGAAAAAACATAAATATCTAACAAATATTTTAATGGATAATAAATCTCAGGAGTAATTAAGAAAGGATTAAACTACTCATATACTGTGTTACTTTTTAATTCATTGGGTTGACATTCTTTACATATTGATGTATTTACTTACTTACTTGATTCTTTTGTTGGATCCTTTATAGAAAAAGGTACTTTCATATATGTTCAGAGCCCATTAATCCACAACAATATCACTTTCATACATTTAGGCTTTGGAAACACATGTGCATGAAAAAAAAAAAAACATGTATAAGCAAGGCATGCATCTCTTTATTAATTAAAAATCAACAACACACATTTGGGAAAATACATTATCAACTAAAAGAAAAACAGTTTGCTCCACTATGAGAGAAACATACCTAGACATGGCACATATATTTCCATGCTTCATGACATGGGAGCCTCCTACTCTCACAAATAATGAGTCCCAAGTCCTCTGCTTAGGATAGTCACTGAACTCCATGGTATGTTTGTGCCATTACTGTGACAGACCTAAATTCTCTGATTCCCTCAAAAGGATTTACAAAGTAAAGTGTCCAGAGAGATGTGTTACCCATCTTTAACAACAGAAAAAGCAGGAAAACCAAGTCATCATAAAAATGGACTTTTATCACAATGGGTGTAGCTTACACTTACATGTGCCTAATACATGCTAGGCCCAGCCATAAGCAGTGTGTGTGTGTGTGTGTGTGTGTGTGTGTGTGTGTGTGTCTGTGTGTGTTGTGTGTGTGTGTATGTGTGTTCATTTAATTCTCTCAAGAGCCATATAAAGTAGGTCCTATGTTTATCCCTATCAACATATTGATGAGAAAACTGAAGTCACATAACTTGTTCAAGGTCACAGAACTAAGAGACAGTGCAGTCAACTGACTGAATCTGAACCATGCTCGAAACCACTCTGTTTTCATAACTCTTCATTAGATTTCCTATTAATTCATTGATGTGTTTCAGTATTCTGTACAGTGTTGCAAATGAATAGTTTGAGTTTACATTTGTCCTGTACTTACCTCTGTATTCTTAAAACAACCTGCAAGCAAAAGGCAAATATTCTCAAACATGAGTAATATATGAATTCCCTTTCAAGTTAAAAATAAATAAAAGAACAAAACAAATTCCTTAAGAACAATGAGTAATTACTTGAATAATTTGTATTGATTGTTTGAAAATTACGTAAATAAAAAAATAAAAGTTAAAAGCTCCTTACGCTTGAGGGATGTCACAGAAATGGCAGCATGAGGGGCACTTCTTGAAATCTCCCCTGGAAGTTACAACCAATTGAATAGGTATAATTCAAAAAAGCATTCTCTGCTCATCACACAGGAACACCTAAGAGACCTACACATCAAATCACCTGAAGGTGGGCAAATCAGGTGAGTGGGGGAGGACAGAAGGGGGAAGTGTGGAGATGTGTCCCGTGGGCCACAAGGTTCCAGGACACAGACCAGAGATTACAACAACCATGGGAAAAGGACGAAGCCAGGCTGTGGGCTCTCCCTGTATCCCACAGTACTGCCTAAGGGATTAGCATATAAAACAGAGGTACCCAGCATTTGAAGCAGACTTCAGCTGAGAACTGTGGCTTAAGCCCACATGGCTAGGCAAAAAACAGAAAAAAAAAAAAAAAAAAAAAAAGACATGGAACCTCAACGCCTCACCCTCACCTTCCCAGAGCTCACCCCACTCAGTGTTAGAAGCCCAGGAAATGCAGAGCTCCAACCAGGATAAACCAAACAGGTCCACACCAAGACATATTATAGTTAAAATGGCAAAGGTTAAAGACAAAGATAGAATCCTAAAAGCAGCAAGAGAAAGACAGAGGGTTACATACAATGGAACTCCTATAAGACTATCAAATGACTTTTCTACAGAAACATTGAAGGCCAGGAGGGAGCGGCAGGAGGTACTCAACGTGATGGAAAACAAAGACCTACAACCTAGATTGCTTTATCCAGCAAGGCTATCATTTAAAGTTGAAGGAGAGATAAAGAGCTTCTCAGAAAAGAATAAGCTAAAGGAATTTATTACCACCAAGCCAGCATTGCAGGAAATATTAAAAGGACTTCTGTAAACAAAAGAAAGAGGAAAACAACCTAACTACAAATTTTAAAACTGGCAATAACTATGTACCTATCAATAATCACTTTAAATGTAAATGGATTAAATGCTGCAATCAAAAGACATAGGGTGGCTGAGTTGATAAGAAAGCAACCCCCTTTTTTATGCTGTATACAAGAGACTCACCTCAGATCAAAAGACACACAGGCTGAAAGTGAAGGGTTGGAGTAAGATATTTCATGCAAATTGAAATGAGAAAAAAGCTGGAATTGCAATACTTATATTTGACAAAATAGACTTTAAAATGAAGAGTATATTAAAAGACAGAGATGGGCACTATATAATAAAAAAGGGATTAATTCGACAAGAGGACATAAGGGTACTAAACATCTATGCACCCAGCATAGGGGCACCTAAATATATAAAACAGATATTGGCTGACATAAAGACAGAGATCAACATTAACACTATCATAGTAGGGGACTTTAACACACCTCTGACAACAAGGGACACGTCTTCCAGACAGAAAATCAATATGGAAACAATGGCCTTAAATGACACATTGGACCAGCTGGATTTAATTGATATTTTCAGAGCATTTCACCCCAAAGCTGCAGAATACACGTTCTTCTCAAGCACACATGGAACATTTTCCAAGATAGACCACATGCTAGGTCACAAAACAAGTCTTGATAAATGTAACAAAATTGAAATCATACCAATTGTCTTCTCTGACCACAGTGTTATGAAATTAGAAATCAACTACAGGAAAAAAACTGAAAGATACACAAAAACATGGAGGCTTAATAACATGTTACTAAATAATGAATGTGTCAACAATGAGATCAAGAAAGAAATCAAAAGATATCTTGAGACAAACGAAAATGAAAAAACAATGACCCAAAATCTATGGTACGCAACGAAAGCAGTCGTCGTGGAAAATTCATAGCAATGCAGGCTTACCTAAAGAAATAAGAAAAATTACAAATCAACAGTTTATCCTTATACTTAAGGATCTAGGAAAGAAAAAAAAAAGCAAAATAAGTCCAAAGGAAGCACAAGAAAGGAGATAATAGAGATCAGAGTGGAAATAAATGAAATAGAGACCAAAAAAAAAAAAAAATACAAAAGATCAATGAATTCAAGAGATGGTTTTTAGAGAAGATAAACAAAATCGACAAACCTTTAGCCAATTTCATCAAAAAAAAAAGAGGACCCAAATTAATAAAATCAGAAATGAAAGAGAAGGGACAACAGACACCACAGAAATACACAAAATTTTAAGAAATTACTATGAGCAACTCTATGCCAACACATCAGACAATCTGGAAGCAATGGAAAATTTTCTAGAAGCACTCAACCTTCCAAGGCTAACTCAAGAAAAAAACGGAAAACGTGAGTAGACTAATTGTCACCAGGGAAATTGAATCAGTAATCAACAAGCTCCCAACAAAAAAAAAAAGCCCTGGACCAGATAGATGGCTTTACAGGTGAATCTTACAAAACATTCAAAAAATAATTATCAACTATTCTCCTCAAACTATTCCAAAAAATCCAGAAGGAAAGAAGGCTCCCAAACAGTTTTTAATGAGGCTACTATCACCCCGATCCCAAAATCAGACAAAGATATTACAAAAAAAAATAAAAACTAAAGCCCAATATCCCTAATGAACACAGATGCAAAAATCCTCAATAAAATATTAGTGAACAGAATTCAGCAATACATTAAAAAGATCATGATCATACACCATGATCAAGTGGGATTCATCCCTGGTATGCAAGAGTGGTTCAACATCCACAAATCAATTAAACCCACAGCTGGCATCATACTCAATGGGGAAAAGTTAAAACCATTCCCCTTAAGATCAGGAACAAGGTAAGGTTGCCCACTTTCTCCACTTCTATTCAACATAGTTCTGGAAGTTCTAACCACAGCAATCAGACAAGGAAAAGAAATAAATAGCATCCAAATTGGTAAGAAGGAAGTAAAATTGTCATTCTATGCAGATGACACGATAGACTATATAGAGAGAACCCTAAAGACTCCACCAAAAAACTATTAGAACTGATAAATGAATTTAGTAAAGTAGCAGGATACAAAATTAATATTCAAAAATCAGTTGCATTTGTATATACCAATAATAAAACATCAGAAGTTGAAATCAAGAAAACAATCCCATTTACAATTGCATCAAAGACTATAAAATACCTAGTAATAAATTTAACCAAAGAAGTAAAAGATCTGTACTCAGAAAATTACAAGACACTGAAGAGAGAAATTAAACAAGACTCAAATAGATGGAAACACATACTATGCTCATGGATAGGAAGAATTAATGTCATTAAAATGTCCATATTGCCTAAGGCAATATACAGATTCAACTTAATTCCTATCAAACTACCAAAGACATTTTTCACAGAAATAGAACATATAATCCTAAAATTTACATGGAAACATAAAAGACCCCGGATAACCTCAGCAATCTTGAGAAATAAGAACAAAGTAGGAGGTATCACGATACTTGACATCAAATTATATTACAAGCCTACAGTAATCAAAACATCATGGTACCGGCATAAAAACAGACACATAGACCAATGGAACAGAATAGAGAGCCCAGAAATAAATCTATGCCTATACGGTCATTTAATCTATGACAATGGAAGCAAGAATTTATGGTGGGATAAAGACAGTCTATTCAATAAATGGTGCTGGGAAACCTGGACAGACACATGCAAAAAACTGAAGCTGGACCACTCCTTACACCATCCACGAGAATAAATTTGAAATAGGTTAAAGACTTAAGTGTAAGATCCCAAACCATAAAACTCCTAGAAGAAAATATGGGAAGTCATTACCCTTAGTAATATTTTTACTGATAATATTTTTACTGATAAAAATATTACTGTAATATTTTTACCATAAAAGAAAATATGGGAGACATTACCCTTAGTAATATTTTTACTGATATATCCCCTCAGGTAAGGTAGCAAAATAAAAACTAAACATGTGGACTACATCAAACTAAAAAATTTTTCCACAGCAAAGAAAACCATTAATAAAACAACAAGGCATCCTACTGAATGGGAGAAGACATTTGCCAATGATACATCTAATAAGGGGTTAATATCCAAAATTTATAAAAAATTCATACAACTCAACACCAAAAAAACAAACAACCCAATTAATAAATGGGCAGAGGACATGAAAACACTTTTCTCTTAAGAGGACATTCAGATGGCCAACAGACATATGAAAAAATACTCAACGTCACTAACTATTAGAGAAAGGCAAATAAAAACGACAATGAGCCACTCTGTTCAGAATGGCTATCATCAATAAATCCACAAACAAGTGTTGGCAAGGCTGTGGAGAAAAGTGAACCCTCATGCACTCTTGGTTGGATTGCAGATTGGGGCAGCCACTATGGAAAATAGTACAGAGGTACCTCAAAAATTGAAAATGAAACTAACTTATGACCCAGCAATTCCATTCCTCAGTATCTATCCAAAAAAATCCAAAACACTATTTTGAAAAAAATATATATATATGCAACCCTATGTTTACTGCATTGCTAATCACAATAGCCAAGACATGGAAACAACCAAAACGCCCATCAATATATGATTGGATAAAGAAACTGTGGTACATTTATATTATACAATGGAGTATTATTGAGCCATAAAAAAAGAATGAAAATTTACCATTTGCAATGACTTGTATGGATCTAGAGAATATCATGCCAAATGAAATAAGTCAAATTGAGAAAGACAAATACCATATGATCTCACTTATATGTGGAATCTAAAGAAGAGAATAAATAAACAAACAAAACAGAAATAGACTAAGAGATATAGGGGGGAAAATTAAGTGTTGCTAGATGGGAAGGTGTTGGGGATGGGGGAGAAGGTAAAGGCATTGGAAAGTACAAATTAGTTAGCCACGGGGATATGAAATATAGTATGGGGAATATAATCAATAATGCTGTACAGAGTATGTGGGATGCCAGATGGGCACTGGATTTATTAGGGAGGACACTTCATGGACTGTGCAGATGCCTGACCACTGCACTATACACCTGAAGCTGAAACTGAAGTATTATCTGAATGTCAAGTACTATATATATATATATATATATATATATATATATATATATATACACACACACACACACACACACACACACACACATATATGTATGTGTGTGTGTATATATACACACATACATACATATACATCACAGAATGTGGAGGAGTACACCCTAGAGAATATAGTCAATGGAATTGTAACAGCTATACACGATATCAGAGGCATAGTAAATTGGGGGAGGGGTATCACTTTGTAAGAGGTATAAATGTATAACTATTACATTGTTTTGTACACCCGAAACTAATTTTTAAAAAAGCTCCTTATGCTTATAGCACATATAGAATTTTAAAAACAAAACGGATTAAACGCAAATTTAGAAAGACTGACAGCATAAATTGTCTCACATTTTAAATCCCACTCCTATCTACACTCTTTGCCATATGACTTTTTAGTTTCTCTCAAAGCAGCAAAACCTGGCTTTGTGACTTACTCTGACAGTAGGATATGACAAAAGTGACAGTGTGACAGTTCTGAATACAGACTTCAAGATGACTCATGTATTTCTACTTAGTTACTTTGCATCTCTGCCTTTTGAAAAGAAACTGTTCTAACCTGCTGGTTGAATGTAGAGAAACATGGAGCTGAACGAAGTTGTTCAGCTCCGAAGGAGCCAAAGGAGCCAATGGAGAGTTGACCCATGAATGTCTGAGCTCCTAGCAACCAGTAGCCAACCCTTAAATGAGAGTAAGTGTAGCTCAAGTCAGAAGTAACTCTCAGTTAAAACGCAGATCTGTAGAGTCATGATCTCCGTAAGTGTATATTCTATTCCACTTGAGTTGAGGATAGTTAACTTTGTAGCATTATACTGTCAATGTATAATTGACACAAAAATTGACACCTAGACTTGGAATGTTGCCAGAAATACACCCTAAACTAAAAGCCTTCAGGGGCTAAGCAGTGAGTGAGCAGAGGCTGGGGAAATGGATGAAGGAATTGAGGAGGCTGAAAACTGGCAAACTATGTTTTGTACTGGTGAAATAACTGGGAATTTACGCTGGCAAAAACTTGGAAAATAGAAACTTTAGCTAATGAATATAACTTGTAATAAAGTGATATTGAAACTAAATCATCCATGTTAAGTTTAAGAGAAGGATTTAAACTTAGGTCTGTCTCTATATTTATCTATTTATGAATTTTGATTCTAACAACATTCATGCAAAGGACATTAAATAAATATGTAAAAATTCATTAACGGTTTACCAATTTGTTTGGTAAAATAAGCAGACCTCAATCTTTACAAAAAGTACCGGTATTGAACACTAAAGCAACGATTTCAGTGAGCTTTCATTAGGTAACCCTATAGGGCTCTCATATTTTATTTGATACATATTTACCTTTCTAGTGTTGTTCATATCTGCGTTGCATTAAATGGCTACTCATTCTAATTATTTCTGGATTCTGAAAAATCACGAATATTTTTTCATTGCACATTTATTATTGATCAGTTGTGCAGTATTGATTGCTATGAGTAGGAAATTGCAAAGATGGGGTTATTTTAGACTGATAATACTGAATTCAACTCTGTATCTGACAGGACTAAGTAGAATGTACCATCTGATGACTCATGAATCATACTACTCTTGTCCATTCAATCTACAAAAGCTTTTATACTGTAATCTTGTTGTCATTTGATTGTCAATTTGCTGAAACGCAATAATTTACCCAAACAAATTCAAATGTTTGCATCATCGTCATTATGCTGTGAGAGACTGGTTAATTGGCAGGAACGATCATATCCTATGCTTTATAAATCTCAGTCATTCACACAGAGGCTGAGGGCACATCCGTGCTCTTAGCTTTGAGCTTGGTCATCTAACTGGCTTTGGACAAAGGGATGTTAGCAGAGATGATATAAGTAGAGTCTTGCACAAGGCTTTTAATATTGGACTTGCCCTTCTGCTCTGCATTCATCAGCAGATGCCCTTTCACCTTGGGACCCAGAATGAACACAAGCAGAGCAAAGCTCTTGTAGCTGATCCATAGACATGTAAGAAATACATGTTTAATTTGGAATGCCACTGAGTTATTATGTCATTATTCTTTATTACACACCGAGAGTCTGTTTATGTAGAAGTTAGGCTATCCAGAATACACTTACTTGTTATAGCTTGTCATCAAGATGAAAAGCTTGATCTGAAAAATTATTAGAGTATAAAGACCTTCCTCCCAAGCTTTAGTTTACAGATTCTTGGTGGTGGTTGGGGAGTGGCAATTTACAATATCAGGGTGAGCAGTCCTGACTTAAGTTTAACTGAGGATATTTTCAGATTTTAAGCCTTGAAAGAGCTTATGAAACTTAGCGCTAGTTGGGGCAACAGTCTTGTACTGAATGGTTGGAGGGGGGAAATACATAAAAGGTTGGATGATACTGATGGTGTGACTTCTCTTAGCCAGAAGACTGTTTAAAGATGAAAATGTACTGCAAAGTATATAGAGCATGAAGCCAACGCATTGGTAAGAAGTATATTCAAACTGTATTTTTGTACATATCTTCTTTAGGTTTATTCAGTTAATCAAATAAAATCAGCCTTTTCTCTTCTCTTCTCCCTTCCTTTCTCCTCCCTTCTTCTCCCCTCCTTTTTCTCCTCTCCTCTCCTCTCCTCTCCTCTCCTCTCCTCTCCTCTTTTCTCTTCTTTTTAAATATATCCATGTATTCTACAGAGGTATATAGAGTGGTCTGTGACACCTTTTGTGGGGCTTGGTTCTATGTCATATTGTATCTATTCTAAACTTTTCAACTTCCATCTATCTCCTTTTCACCCAGAGCTTAGGAGCTATATCATAGTTTTGGGAATTAGCAGTTAAGAAATTAAGAAATATGGGATGATTTAAGTTATGTTGAACTGAATCAAACTGAAAATATTTTGGAATAGTTACTACACCAATATGGATAGAGTAGAGAACCGACATTGGATAGGAATGTAAAAGAGAACTGGAACTAAAGAAAGCTGAATGCTTAATTACTTTGGTGTTTTATCCTAGAGGTAAAAAGACACTCCAAATATCTTCATAAGCCAGAATATATAAGTTTAAAAACAAACAAGCAAGCAATCAAACAAAACTACTAGTAGATCTTATTTAACAGGAAACGGGCATAGTTGTTAATCTGGCAACAATGTTTACCGTTGTTGGGAGAGTTGAGAGATTGGAAGCAGAGGCAGTATTTTGTAAAAATTTACTAAATAGAAAGTTATGGTAGCATTCTAGATCAATATTATTCAAGATATCTATAGGAAGAAGGCATATTTCATCCAAATAATTTGAGGAGTGTAGTAAGAGCATTGTGTACAAATGTTTGAAACCAATTCAAAGAAACCAATGGGTAACCGTCAACCCTGCAGCCAGTCTCAATGGGAGGAGTGGTGATTACCACATCCAGGCATGAAGATGCAGGGGTTGGTAGGGACTGAAACATAAATAAAGTAACTACATAAGGAAGAAGCTATGGCCTCCAAGGGGCTCAGTTAACCCTTAGCACCCTAACTCTGTCCTCCTACCCCATGACCTCCAGCAGCTACCTTTCATTTGCTGAATCCAGCCAGAAGTTACAATGAAATGAGGCTTTTGACCCAGTGAATATATATTTTTGCTAGATTTTCACCTCTAAATTAGTCATTAGCATATATAAACAGCACAATTTAAGAAATTTTGTCTATATGTTTCTTTGTTGTTCTTTTAAAACAAATGCAGCAGTACTAAGGTATATTTTACATACCATAATATTCACCCACTTTAAGTTTACTTAGTCTGATAATTCTTACATATTTCATAATTGTGCAACCATAAAAATCCAGTGTTATAATACCTGGGCTATATAACAATGGACAATATCCTGGGATCAGAATAGGATGGAAAAGAATAGAGAGTGGGTGTGAAACAGCAAATGAAAGTATTTTGCACGTTATCTTTTTAAAAAGTGCATTTTAGATACAGATACCATGAAATACCCATGAGGGGGTGGGAAATTTATCAGTGTTGCTCTTTCCCCTCTACCAAATGGCAATAATTATATTCTGTGTTTCCTCTGAATAGGGCAACAAACAAACAAAAAAGAAACAAACAGAAAAGCCAAAAATTTCTGGACTAGGAATCCCTTCTCTCAGGTCATTCTACCCAACCTCAGTTTGTGGGACCACTAGTACTAAGATCTTGACCATAACTGCGAGATTGGCAGACGAGTTTAGAAAACCTCCTATAACTTTCCTTGCCATGCCTCTGAAAAAAGGAAGTCTTGACTGAAGTTATAACATTAAGTTATTAATGTAGACTTTGTTCTATTATATCAAAGGTTGTATCAAAGACTTATAAATTCCCCAGAAAAGAATTTAATATAAAAAAAAAAAACTTGGTAGAGACAACAGGGAGGAATATTAACAGGGAGCTTAAACCTATAGTGTGATTACTTATAACTAGTTTTAGACCAATTCTGTTCTTGCATTAATCATCACATCTCTAAAACAGTGAACATCCTGCAAGTCAAAGTACTATTTTAACTGAATGTTGGTCATTCCACACTTAGGAAAAGTGAAAGCTTGAGGTAATTAGCAGTCTTTGAGAGAGGGAGAAAAATTCCATTCTGTTCAAAGTTTATTAGCAGTTGAACTAAACACACAGTTTCTTTCTTTCCATGCACAGCATAAGGTCCTTTACCGATATGACCAGATCTAACAGTTGGAATTCCTCTAATTAGTTGTATCATTTTAAAGCCCCTACACTTTTAGGGGATCAAAGGGCACTACCGTGTATAATGATTAGGACTAAGGGATCTGGAGTTCGATGGATCAGAGTATGAATCCCATCTCTTCTATTTCCCAGTTGGTTGACTTAGAACAGGTTATTTAATCTCTCTTAGCTCCAGCTCTGCATCTATAAAAATGACAGACATGATAGTGATAACTTCATAATGGATTAAATAATACATGTAAAATGTCAGTACAGTGGCTGTCCTATGGATTTCACTCAGGAAATGTTAGACATAAGTGGCTACAAATGTGATATAAACATCTCTTCTACCTTCATAAGTTTCCTTGTGTGAAACACAATCCTTTAGGACATGTTGATATTAATAGATGCGTAACTGAATTGTTGACTTTCTTCCTCGCTACACATGAAATATCAAAAATAATATGAATCACCATACATATTTTTGCTAGTTTTTCACCTCTAAATTGGTCATTAGCATATACAAACAGCACAATTTAAGAAATTTTGTCTATATGTTTCTTTGTTGTTCTTTTAAAAAAAATGCAGCTGTACTAAGGTATATTTTACATACCATAATATTCACCCACTTTAAATTTACTTAGTCTGATAATTCTTACATATTTTACAATTGTGCAACCATAATAATCCAGTGTTATAATACCTCCATCATTCCAGAAACACCCTTATGTCATTTTGTAGTCAATAACCTCTCCCATCACCAGCCCCTGGAAAAAAATTGATCCGGTTTCTATAGTTTTTCATTGTCTAAAAATTTCGTACAAATGAAATGATACAAAATTTAGTCTTTTGTTTGATTTCTCTCACTTAACATGATTTTGTTTTAGATTTATCTATGTTGTTGTGTTATCAGAAGTGTGTTTCCTTTCATTGCCAAGTAGCATTTATAGGGCATTTTGTTCATCCTTTCACGGGGCATTTGGGGCACTTTCATGGAGTTTGGGGGCATTTTTGTTATTTCTAGTTTTTGTGAGTATAAATAATTCTACTATAAGCATTCCTATATGAGGTGTTCTGTAGATATAGGTTTTCATTTCTTTAGGGTAGATACTTAAGAATGGAATTACTGGATCATATGGTAAGATTTTTGTTTAACTTTTAAACAAACTACCAAACCTCTTTAGAACGTGGTAGCACCATTTTATTTTTCCATCGGCAATATATAAAGATTTAAATTTCTTCATATCCTTGCCAATATTTAGTATTTTAGTCTTTCTGACTTCAGCCATTCTAGAGGATAAGCTGTAGTAACTAGTTTATTGAGCTTTTACATTTGTATTTATATGATGACAAATGATGCTAAACATTTCATGTGGTTTTTTTCTTTTTACCTTTTTAGAGTTTGTTTAATACAGTGCCTATTCAAATATTTGATATTTTTAATTGAATTTTCTGTTGTAAGTTGTAAGGGTTCTTAATATATATTCTGAATGCCATTTTTTGTATTGGATAAACTGAATATCTTTGCTTACACTTTGACACATTGTGATATATAAGAAAATGAGTTTTAGATTGAGAAAGTGAAAGGAGGAATAGAGGAAAAAATAGAGATGAAAATGGAAGGTGTCTCAATATGGCAAGGGGAAATATATGTATCAATTAATGCCAGGACCGTCAGAAGGCATGACAAAATCACTGAATTCAGAGGTAAGAGAATATATAAAAGGGGGTTGAGGATTTAAAAGACATGTGGAACATACTTTATAGGTTATCAACTACTGTTGGTGCCAGAATCCTGAATGTTGCTCAAACACTTACTCCATATTGCAAGAGTCTATTATTATACCCTGAAAACTAAAGAACATGACATGTTGTATATCACGTAATCTTTTTTTCTTCCCGCCTTTGTTTGGATTCTGGATAGAACTGCATTCTTTATATTTCAGAGATATATATGAGATAGTATTTATATTTATGGTAGAAACACTGCTATTATGAAAATTTTCAAACAGATAAAGATAGAGACAATAGTACAACAAAACACCATGAATCCATTATGCAACTTTAACAATTTTAATTCAGGACCAATTTGTTTTGTCTATACTCTCATCTACTTCTTTTTCTTCCTCTGAATTAGTTTTACTTAGTTAGATCCAAGAAAGTTTGTGTTTCATATATAACTATTTAACATGTATCTTTACAGGATGACTCATTCTTAAATATAAACATTAATTATTAAAACTAAAAAAAAAAACTTAGTCATCCAATATGCAGTAAGCATTCTATTTATGTGGGCCCTTTATCAAGTCTCCTTTGGAAATAATTTATGAAGCTATTGCTACATGAGTTTGGGGCTCCAGAAAAAATAATGCAGTTGGTTCATAAGAATATACTTACTGTATCTTATTGATAGCAAATTCCATTGTCCATGAAAGTTTCTACTATCATCGGTTAGTTTACATTCTAGACTTGTTTTCCATTTGTAAAATAAATAAATAAAAATTGTTCAGTGTAGAGGGTGGGTGCCTGTAAGGCACCATCACATGACTGAGAAGCATGAGATAGAGGAAGTTACTTGGGTCTTTAGATAACACCCACATTCTGTAAGGTATGTCCAGAGGGCTTAAGACCATCAGCCTGCAGCAACCCTGCTTATGTTAATGCCCCTCCACCCAGCACAAAAATGTATATAACCCATGATTGAGCTGCAATAAAGAGAGACTTGATCAGAACTCCTGTCTTGTCTCCGGTCTTTGTGTCTCCCATTTTCCTCTCTTCTAGGTACTTCGGGGTCCCTCGTGTAGTGTCCCGCGGGTCGGGACAGTTCAGTATATTATTTTACTATATCATCTAAGCTCCACCAGACTCTACAAATGTTTGCAACGTTTGCAAACTTATTTTATACATTGCACAATGCTTTTTATGCTTATCATATACTACTCATTGCATACATTCTTTCGGTTATCTTGTGTTTTGCCAAACACTCCATTTGACCAATGAGCCAAATTGTACTGTAACTGATCAACTGCAAGTATATTCAATATATGTCTGGTAAAATCTGAGTCAGCATGAAGAGTTTACTTGAGTGCAAGAATTAACATGACATAATGCTGAGTACAGACTCTTCCAGGTAAAAGATCTGGACAGCAAAATTGAATCCATGGAACTATATTGATTTTCCAGAACAACAACAGCAAAAAAACCGGATAACCCCATTTTAGTCTTTAGCTAGCATATAATACAAAAATTATTTAACTGAAATAATGCACAATTAATTTAAATTGTGAATTATAATTTTCTGTAGTCTTTCTGCAGAGAACGCTATTATAATGGGATGAGTGTGTACATATGTGTCTGTGTATTCATGTGACTGTGTGTGTGTGCACGTGTGTGTGTGTGTGTGTGTGTGTGTGTGTATGATCCATATTAATTAATGCACTGCAACAGCGGATGCATGATATCTTTCTTTAAACACTATGATTTGCCCACATTAAGTTATGAATAATCTAGTCTTGTTAATTGCTTTTTCAAAAACTCCAGTTCTGATTTACTTCATATGCTCAATATTGTTTCCTTTGTACTTCTATAAATATTCTTTTACTGAATATTTATTAATCACTTTGGTAATGTTTAATATCATCAACATATTATTTTATTCTGAAATAGTAACTTCCAAAATCACTTTGGGATAGCTATAAAAATCAAGCTATTTAGCCTTTTCAAGCTTTTTATACCCCATTTGTGAAATGAGAGTGTTCTGGATGATCTCTATTAGCCTGCGCAGGTCTACCCTCCATTCTGGTCCACTCTGCTCTATGCCTCTGGAGGTTGATAATTATGGAATGAACCAATCAAGAATCCTGGCCTTCTGGCATTCAGTTGTTTTCAGTGAAGCAGGCACCAGCAGGAGGGTAATAATAATAGAAGTTCCATATTTATGCCTTTGGTTTTCTCTGTGCCAGGCTGAAGACCGACAATGCTGAATTTTTCTCAGGATGTTCTCTCTTACAACTACAGGTCTTACAGGATATTCATAACCATTCCTTCCACTTATACCTTCACATCTAGTAGTGACAATGACCTGGGTTCCTTTGCCATCAACTTTAAAGTTATGATTAAAGGTTGAAAGTTCAAATTATTTAAAGTAATTTTTAAACAAAATAAGTTCTGTTTCAAAACATGACATTCATAAAAATCTGGCTTTCATTATTTGAATTGAGGAAAAGCTATGTTTATTAAAAGGGTTTTGCTCTACTTCCTATAAAAGAAGATTCAACTAGCATTTATGATAAAATGACTATACTTGGAATTATATTTCTTGACAACTGCACAATCAGAAGTCATCTTTTAAATGTCATGTTTCAAAATGTGATATATGTGTTATATACATATATAATATAGTATTATATATACATAATATAACACAAAATATGATATATCTATATGTATAGATAGATATAGATATAGATATAATGTATATTCACTTGCTAGCTCTGGAGGACTAAAAAATGTGTTTACATTAAAGACTTAGGAGAAAAAAAAACAAAAAAAAACTAGCCCATGTTTGAAATTAAATCCTTTTCGGCAATTTGATTTTTAGCCAGTAGCATAATTGAGCAGGCTGACAATATTAAATTTTATGCCAAGAAAACAAATGAGATATTTTTTTAGAATATAAATTATGCTGCTGGTTCAGATAATATGTTTTTGAAATCTGCCAACATCAAGAATATGTGTCCTCTAAATAGTGAAAAAATGCAAATTATTCAGTACTTTACAATGTCTTTCATGTTGTTTTGCTTTTTCATTTTATTGCCGTTGTTTTGATGCTAGATATTATTCATTTTAAAAATATGTATGTCAAATTGCAAAAGGATCATTTCATTATGTAAATAATGAGCACACCTAAGATTCATACTATTTTTTTATAAGCATAGTATTTTAGTATTTACATATATTGACAATATAAATGGAATCCTTTAGACATAATGAATTCCACAACAAAAACAAATCCAACTTTCTAAAGTTTAGTTCTTTGAAATATAATGAATGAATTGATCAGTTTTCTAACACACCCAGTAATTAGGACAGCCTTGTGATTTATCCAAACAGGAACCCTTTTAAAGAGTGAAAGGGGACATTATTAACCATTATCCTGGAAGAAGAGGTGTAAACTGATACTGTTTCAGGCAAAACAGTATCTATGATTATTACCTTAACTACAACAGGCTGCTTGTCAAATCAGGTAGTCATTTCAGGACAGTGTTAACATCTACATGGCTGGAGTGGTCTCCATGAGTTGATGAGTCAGTGCAGCTGGATAATTTAGACTCAGTACAACCAGACGCTCCATGAAAAGTATTTATAATAGCTTGCTATTTACTGCATCTTGATGTACAAAATATGTCCTTCAAGTCATGAACTTTTTTATTCCTCCAGATGTTTGAGCATTCCAACAAGTGGGACTTACGTGTATTAGGTAAATAGAACGGAGGGAGCCGGGGAACACTTATGTGTTCCCATCATTCGTATAGTGGGAAGCAGTACCTGCCCCCTGAGACTCAAGATCTTATGCTCCCGGGTCATGCATAATTATTTATTGTCTCCTTGAAAATAAAGAAGCTGATTCTCATCTAGCTAATATTTGTTTGCTTCTTTAGAATGGAAGCTCTTCCATGAGCTTCACTACTAATACTGAGAGTTAATAAGGAAGTTTAATTCCAAGAACCCCTGATTAATATTAATGAAAGCAATTTGTAAATCAAACAACTTCAGATTACTCACTCCTGCTCCCTTTTAATGATCATATTTAGACAGAAAGGGGACAGAGAACTAAGTATGATCTTCAAGGAAGGCACCCTGTCAGTGCTGATTGTTTTATATTTCGTTTATCAGTTTTTATTGCATATATTCAATTTGTCTATAGGTTTCTGAGAGACATGATTTTGAAGGGCTATGTGGAAAGAGAAACATCAAAGGTGTTCAACAATTTAAAATGTTGATTGGGTATTCCATGATTATGCCCAAAGTTTATTATTGTGTCATTTTATTTGCCATGAATCGAAGGGCTCATGTGCCCCTAAATGCAGAGGTCAGAAGAATAACAGAAACTTTTTGCTTCACTGTATTGAATAACATGACTCATGAATGTAACGTTTCTATAAGTATTGGTTGCAAATAGAGATGAATGATTGAATGTTAGCATAGGCAATTTATAATGGCCCTTTGGAGGACTATTTAAACGGAAAACATTTTATTGTAAAATACTTCATAAGGGCATTTTTACACATTCTTCCCATGCTGTTGATTGCTACTGAAACACTCCAAGTTTTTGAAATAGTGTGATAATGTATTTTTTTAAAAGGTACTAAGAATTTATCATAATCAACATATTTTATAGGTGCACTAAGTATGAGTGTATGAATGTGTATGTATTCTGAATGTGAGGTACTCTGAAAAAAAATGGTTGAAGGAGATAGGGACTAATTTTAGGTTATGCTCTACAATAAGCATTTATTACAGTGAGATGTGTTTTCGTACTCCTTTGATTTCAGCTAAAATAAAGTCTATATTGAAGAAAGGAAAGATGGAGTGAATACATTCATTTTTAACAAGAAGTGACATAATGGTATAGTGTGTTTCCCCGAAAATAAGACCTAGCTGGACAATCAGCTCTAATGCATCTTTTGGAGCAAAAATTAATATGAGACTTGGTATTATCATATCGTATCATATCATATCATATCATATCATATCATATCATATCATATCATATCATATCATAAGACCTGGTCATATATTATAGTAAAATAAGACCGGGTCTTATATTAATTTCTGCTCCAAAAGACATATTAGAGCTGATGGTCTGGCTACGTCTTATTTTTGGGGAAAGAGGGTAGGAGCAAAATCACAGAGCTTCAAGTTGGAAGATCATGAATTAAATTCTAACTCACCAACTCCATGCCTTTTCACTTAAGTCAAGCTATGTAGCCTTTTCATGCTTTTTTACCCCGTTTGTGAAACGAAAGTGTGCAGGATGATCCCTATTAGCCTGCGCAGGTCTACCCTCCATTCTGGTCCACTCTGCTCTATGTCTCTGGAGGTTGATAATTATGGAATGAACCAATCAAGAATCCTGGCCTTCTGACATTCAGTTGTCTTTAGTGAAGCAGGCACCAGCAAGAGGGTAATAATAATAGAAGTTCCATGTTTATGCCTTTGGTTTTCTCTGTGCCAGGCTGAAGACCGACAATGCTGAATTTTTCTCGGGATGTTCTCTCTTACAACTACAGGTCTTACAGGGTATTCATAACCATTCCTTCCACTTATACCTTCACATCTAGTAGGTTCCTTTGCCATCTCTTGTGGAATTTTCTTAAATCTAGTCTTATCTATCAAATGTGATTTCTTTATTAAACTATCATTACTTTCCCCCTTTGGTCATGTAATTATCTGCTGGACCCATATTCATATGGAGGATAAATAACGTACCAGCAATGTATGGATTTATTGGTATATATATGAAAACGGGTAAGACGTATTATTTGTCAAATAAACATCAGTTGAAATAATCTAGGTCACATACCTCTGAGACTGGATCTGACACACTGGCCTGACTATTCTGTTGAAGCAATATCAGCAGAGCCTTGCTGATGGAAGGGAGCTATCTGCTTACAGCATTTTAAATTCCTGCTTCTGCCAGCCTCCATAGTTTTCTTAAGACACACAACAACTCTGAACAGTTATTATTAAGGTTCATGAGGAGCCTTTTGTCCATTCCTGTATTTTTGAATGATTCTTCTTACCAACATGCAGGTATTCAGGTTGCTCTGTCTAAAATTTGGCAAGTATGTGAATTTTCTAAGATGTCTGTCAGGGAAGTGACAATTACAATGTTGTTAGAAAAAGAGGTATCGGCATTGCTGACAAGATGACAAGTGCTTCAGTTGCTGGATTAACAAAGGTGACAAGAACCTGAAAATGGTTATGAATTCTTGACATTTTTCTAGAGGGCAAAGGGATCTCATATCACACATTGCAAAGGTAATAGTCAATTCAAAGAAGTGATGCTTACAGGTGTTCTATTCTTTTTAAAGACTTGATTAGGAAAAAAGTAGCAAATGTGACAGACTAGGTATAAATGCTGGAGTAAAAGAGAATACAATCCCCCTACCCGCCATCAATCCACCTGTGTTGTGGTACACTGTTAAAATGGAAAGATTATCAAAGTACCACTCTTAAAACATGGTTTTCAGTCATGCCTCAGTTTAAACTCAGTGAATGCCCTTGGGAACTTGATGGTTAATTTTATCTGTCAACTTGACTGGACTAGAGGATGCCCAGATCGCTGTTAAATCATTAATTCTAGATGTGTCCCTGAGAGTGTTTCTGGAAGAGATTAGCATTTTAATCAGTAGACTGAGTAAAGAAGATTGCTTTCACCAATGTGAGCAGGCATCTTGCAGTTCTCTGAGGCCTCTCATAGAACTACAAGGCAGAGTAAGGGTGAATGTGTTCTCTGCTTGATCAGAGACAGCCATCTTCTGCCCTGGGACGGAAACATTTCTGGTTCTCTGGCCTTCAGACTTAGACCAAGATTTATGCCATCAGCCCCCAAAATCCCGGGCCTTTGAATTTGAACTTACACTATTGGCTCCCCTGGTTCTCAGACCTTTGGATTCTGACTGAATTAAACCACCAGCTTCCCTCGTTCTTCAGATTGCATATGGCAGACTTTGGGCCTTCTTCTCCTCTGTAATCATGTGACCCAGGACCTATAATGAATTTCCTCTTAGATATATAGCCTAGTGGTTTGGTTTCTCTGAAGAATCCTAATTAATACAGGTGCATTAGTTAACCAGTATAGGTCTCATTTTAGTAAAGCATAAGAAAAGAGTAAAATCGTTATATTATCCACATCATGAATAAGATTAATGGGAGAAATACAGTAGTACCTCGGTGTTCGAACGTCTCCATTGAAAAACATTTTGGTTTACGAAACTGTAAATTTTATGTATCTATGGTATCATTAGATAGTAAAATTCGTGCTAAATTTGCAGTTTTAGGGGTTGATTTTAAAGATCTGGAATGGATTAATCCATTTTGCATTACTTTCTATGGGGAAACCGTTCCTCGGTTTTCGAACGTTTCAGAACTTCAACGGACTTCCGGAACGTATTACATTCAAAAACTGAGGTACCACTGTAAATCAAATAGATACCTTTTACAATTATGTAGTTTCACTGTAGGCAAATTGCTTAAATTTTCTAGGATCAGTTTCTGTATCTATAAAGTAAGAAGTATATACTGGAGTCGAGTTTTCCCAGCAGGTCCTTAAAACCTGTAGTGTCCTTAAAAGGTTATCCTGAGGTTAACTTAACCGTAAAATAGGTTTTCTTTGACCTGAAATTATATTATCTTAGAGTAACAGATTATAAATTTACAAGTAGTGAAATAAAATTGATATGCAATAAAACTGAACAATGAATTCCAATAGTAACCCATGTAAAACATGTTTTTCTTGTTATGCATGCATTACCATGGGTAGCTATTGGAATTAATTGTTCAAGTTTACTGAATACACATGCACACACACAGGCTATGATTACCATTTCAGCATTTTGTGTTATCAATACCGTTTCAGATACTTTCACCAATATAACCAAACATAAAACCCTAGTGTGGTACCTTGACAATTCACAAAAGCACTGTTTTTTTGATGTTTTACTCAAATATCAAGAAACAAAAACTAAAAAAGAAGATAAGCCAAAAATAAAATGAAAACATAATTAGAAATAATGACACAGTTTCAACATCATGGGTATAGATATAGATATAGATATAGATATAGATATATACCTAAGGCTATATATCTAAGAGGAAATTCATTATAGGTGCTGGCTCACATGATTACAGAGGAGAAGAAGGCCCAAAATCTGCCATATGCAATCAGAAGAACGAGGGAAGCTGGTGGTTTAATTCAGTCAGAATCCAAAGGTCTGAGAACCAGGGGAGCCAATGGTGTAAGTTCAAATTCAAAGGCCCGGGATTTTGGGGTCTGATGGCATAAATCTTGGTCTGAGTCTGAAGGCCAGAGAACCAGAAATGCTTCTGTCCCACGGCAGAAGATGGCTGTCTCTGATCAAGCAGAGAACACATTCACCCTTACTCTGCCTTGTAGTTCTATGAGAGGCCTCAGAGAACTGCAAGATGCCTGCCCACATTGGTGAAAGCAATCTTCTTTACTCAGTCTACTGATTAAAATGCTAATCTCTTCCAGAAACACTCTCAGGGACACATCTAGAATTAATGATTTAACAGCGATCTGGGCATCCTCTAGTCCAGTCAAGTTGACAGATAAAATTAACCATCAAGTTCCCAAGGGCATTCACTGAGTTTGAACTGAGACATGACTGAAAACCATGTTTTAAGTGTATATATATATATATATATATATACACATACATACACTAGGGGTGCCAAAAAAACTGTATACAAGTGGAAACTTTGGTCAACGTTGCTCAAGTAGTAGTTTGCTGTGTCTGGATGCTCAGAAGTGTCTGGACGCTCATGGTAACCACTTTGAGCACCTCTTGTAATTACAGAAGTCAAACATGACTTGTACTCACCTTTTGTTATTGGTATGTATTCAGTATTACAATTTTAATAGTTGTTTTTTCCTTTCTTAAAATGTGTATACATTTTTTTGGCACCCTCTGCGTGTATATATGTGTGTGTGTGTGTGTGTGTGTGTGTGTGTGTGTGTGTATACACACACACATATATATACACATATATATATACACACACATATATATGTGTGTATGTGTATATATATATACATGTATATGTAATATATATACATATATACATATATATATACAAATATATATATTTGTTGATTTTATACCAGACGTAAGCAGTACAAGAAAGTCAATAAAAAAATTTATAGCCTAGAAAGAATTCTTAATGTTATAACAGAAGATCAATTAAAGATAAGGTTAAAAAAATCAATCATAAAAGAATGGGGACAAAATACAAGGGTGATGCTTCTTTGATTTTAGTTTGAGGAGGAAGTTCTGAGTTTTGAATAAAAATGGAAGAAACCATACATTTGAAAAGTGATAAATTTGGCTATATAAAATTATAAATGTCAGAAATTGTCCAAGATCACTGTTGAAAATGACCAGGTCCTGCATTATAAAACGGTTATTCTACTCACTCTTTTTTTTTTTACTCAACAAATGTCTAGAAAAGGCAAACACCCCCAATTGAAAAGTGAGAAACATTTATAAATGTACAAATTTAAATGCCCAATAGATAAAATATTAATATGAAGCTCAGTAATATTCGATCATTGGAAAAAATAAACAAGAATACATTTTTCTATGAAGTACAAAAAACAAAAGAAAAAGGTGATATGAGTTTTAATCATATGCTATTAAAATATTAAATAATGCAATATATAACATTATTATATTTTTAAGTATCCAATAAAATGAAGTACTTAGGTTGCTTTTTTTTCTTAAGTTCTGTGAAACATATGAGTATTTAGGACTTTAAGCAGGATGGAATTTTTAGGTGAATTTGAGACAAATTAACACCTTAACGATGTACAATTTTAAAATTAGAAACTTAGGCTCTCTCTCCATTTGTTCAATATATCTTTTATTAACCATTTAAATTGGATAGTCTGACCTACACCTGCTAGAGTTCATGGCCGTGCATCTAAGATGTGTACGACCCAACAGAACCAGTCTTGAAAGTATATGATTTAATAGTATCCAGGAGATTGACCCAAATTGTAAAATAGCTAGAAGGATTAAACATGTGTGGAGAAATTCAGATTTTTAATTAAACAAGTATCCTTATTACAGGGTGGAAAACATTTTGGAATTCCTGAATTACAAACAGATTCAGACTACTATCATGCTTTTCCTAATTCCAAAATGTTCAGTGTTTTAAAAACTTCATTCACAACTAAGAAAAAAATCACAAGAGTGGCATACATGGGCAAACCCATTTTACCAGGATTATTTTTACCCCTTTCTCAAAAATGTCTGAACCAGGAGGTCACTATATTTTAAGGACATTGTAGTTTACTTCCTAATTTACTAAATATTTCTTTAAAGTATAATAATTTTAGGTACAGCTTCAAATATAACATTTCCAGATAATATATATTAAAATTAAATAAAACTACAAAAAAAGACATATTTTTAAAGCTCTTTTAAGTGCTGTGCTGTTCTGCCACTTGAGAAAGGCTTTTCTCTACTGATTCCCATAAATATGTGATTCTCACTTTATAAATCTATTAAGAAGATATATTTTTAGCTTAATTTTATAGAAGGGTTAAATTGTCCAAGTTTAAACAGCTAAAAAGTGGTAGAGTATAATTCAAATCCAAATCCACATATTCTGGTTCCAGAACCCCCTTTGAAACCACTACTATATATTGCTTTTTCAAATATAACCCTTTAGTTATTTATGATGATAATAACACACACACATACACATTACTTTTCTTTAATATATATCTTTCTCTTTTCTTTCCTAAAGGATTTTTCACTTTCTCTTCCCACTGATGAATTATTTACAAATACACAGATAAGCACATACTCTCCCTACTCTGGCTAGGGCTATTTTATATTAGAATTAAAGTAATATAAGTGATACCAAAAAAAATCAATATAATTAATATGTAAGATATAAAATTAAATAATAAAATACTTTTAAATTTGCCACCACCCAACAGGAGTTATTATATTGCAATTCTTTAACCTGCCCAGATGCTTCTACCATAATACAGATATCAATAATCAGAACTGTAATTCATCAAACTTGCATATTTTTTCATTTTAAAATAAATATATGCTATATGTATGTATTCCTAAAAAACATATTGTCTCATTTTACTAGTTAATAAATTAGAGCTTTATTAAAATATAGTTTCATTATCTCGTTATCATTATGTTTCTGAGATCCATTCATGCTGTTTCATGGATATATTCTGTGCAAGATCCCATTAAGCCAGGTTTAGCAAACATTTTTTTGTAAATAGACAGACAGTAAATATATTTGGCTTTATAGGGCATATGGTCCCTGTCACAAGTATGAAACACTGCTTTCATACAGAAGAAGCAACCATACACAATACATAAACCAATGAGTGCGGCGGTGTTCCAATAAAACATTATTTACTAAAACAGGAGGCTTGCCATCTTTGGTTCATGGTCCACAGTTTGCCAATTCTGGTATTACATGAACATAGCCAAATTTAGTTATCTGTCCTCCAGTGTATAGACACTTATTTCTAGTTAGCTTGCTAAGGACATTTTAGCATGTTTCCTGGCTCATATATGTATGCCTGGAAATGCAATTCCTAAAGTTTAGTTATACATATTTTTTTACAGATAAAACCATATTTTTTTCCCAGAGTGATTTTTAGCAATTTTCCATTTCACTAGAGTGTAAAAAAGTCTCTGTTGATCCACATCCTTGCCAAAATTTGGTATTGTCACATCTCTTAATTTTTGCTTTTCCAGTGAATATAAAATTGTAGCATATTGTGGTGTGAATATGTATTTATTTCCATGGTATCAATAAAAATAGTTCATATTTTCATTTATTTGTAGAGATGTGTATATATATTTTTCTACTGAGTAAAAAATATTCTTAAACGTGATTATGTTTATAGTTATGTTTCAAATATTTTGCTCCAGTTTGTGGCTTATATTCGTATTTTATTTACAATTTATTTTAATAGGCTTTTTTTTTGTATTTTATTTTATTCAGGAAATCGTTTTTTGTTGTTGTTGTTTTGAGGTGAGAACATAATCATAAAGGTAGTTAATACATACAGCCTTCAGATCTACAGTTTTCTGTAAAGAAGCCATAGCTTCTCTCCTCATATTCGTGTCTTTTGGACACTGACTAGGAAATCCATGATGATGTTGGAAGAATAGGCTATTGTGGTTCCATGTGCTCTTTCTTCTCATGAAGACATGCTTAATGATCACCTGTAGGAACGATGGTGATTACTTGTTTTGTATAGACATCCATTATCAGATTAAAGCATTTACCCCTATTCCTATTACTTAAGATTTTATTTTAAAGTAATAAGTAAATGTAGAATTTCATAAAAGACTTTGCCCTATTTTCTTTAAAATAATCATATTAATCTCTGAAAGTTACTGCAAAATGACTTTTACAGATTATATAGTATTAACTATCCTTGCACTCTGGGTGTGACTCTAATGTGTTCACAATATATTTTCTTTCTTTTTAATACTTGTACACTGATATATTTATTAAAATTTTCTTCAGATTTTTAAAACCATATTGATAAATAGTATTACCCTATACTTTTCTGTTGCTGTCTGGATTTTATTTACTTGATACTGTGTATGACCAGGTATTATTATTTTCAAAATAAATTGTTTTCTTTATTAATTCTCTTAATTGCACTTTTACGTTTTCTGTTTCATGTATTATTATTAGCTGTTTTTTCATTATCTTTTGTTCTCTATTTACTTTTAGGTAGTGTGTCGTTATTTTTCTAATATATATAATATATTACAAAATAATATATATGTAATATATAATATACATTATAGAAAAAATAATATACACATATTAGAAAAATTATATATATATATATTAGAAAAAAATATATATATATAGTTTAAGGTTCTTCTTCAGCTATCAGTTTCAAGTACCCTCATGTAAGTTTGAGCCTTCAAAAATATAGACTTGACTTTTTACTCAATCAAATCCCCTTTTATGTAATCACATATTTACCTTCAAAGTGCTTATTTAACATGTTTATCTATGTATAAAATTCCATGCTATGTAAAAAGACATAGTATATAAGTTACCTTGAATAGAGTTTACATCAAAATTTCAAGAGAAATTATTTGAAAAAATAAGCATTACTACTATACTCTTACACTGTATATATCAGAACCGTTCACAATATTCCACAGCACGAAGGGAAATATACATATGAACCTAGGTGTTAAGGACCGAATTTGTGTCCTTCACAAATTCATACATTGCACCCCTACCCCTCTATGAGATGATATTAGGAGTTAGGCCATGAGGGTGGAGCTCCCATGATGGGATTAGTGCCCTATAAGAATAGAAAGAGATACCAGAGCTTCCTCTCTCTGCCATGTGAGGGTACAGTGAGAAGACAGTTATTTTGAGGCCAGGAAGAGCATCCTCACCAAGGACAAATCTATGAACATCTCAGTCTTGGACTTTCCAGTTTCCAGAACTGTGAGAAATAAATTTCTGTTGTTTAAGTTATTTTATGGTATGTTGTGATAGCAGTCCAAACTGACTAAGAAACTAGGCATCTTTGTTTGAGAGCTATTCTACCATCAGTGGAGCCAGACTTGCTGCACTGAAAGCCCCTGTAGCAGGTCCAGCAACCGAGTGGTCTAGGGCAGAGTTCTAGCAGCACTAAAGAGCAACTGGCAAATGTTGTAATGGCTTCCATATGGCTTCCATATGGAATATGGGCTCACTGGCTATAATGGTGAAAGATAATTTTGCTCTGGAGGAAAATGTTTTCTTCTTTCTGTAGTTTAGCAGAGAACTGGCTCATCAGATCTGAGCTCAAGAACAGGACATAATTTACGCCACTGGGTTTTAGAGACCTCCACTTTCTTACAAAGACATTTCTCCATCCAAAGTGTATCTATAATTACATAGTCACATAGATGGTCCTTGTCTACGATTAATATAGAGACTCAGCTGGCAATGTGACAGTACACACCTGCAGATTTTCTTTTCCCAGGGTAACCTGTGCTATGCTGAAAATATGGGTGATGGTGTCCACTCTATGGTTTCTCTACTTATCAGGCTTCTCAGATATATGTGTGGTGCTGGCGATATGTATGCATGACCGCACTGCACAACATATGCAAGAGGAAAATATTTAATGGCACGGACAAATATGTGAAATATGTCATAATGTGATAGCTCAGTTTAAAATATAATATATTCATGCACATGCATGCATGGCTTTATATGTGGATAATTCAGAAGAAAATGTTAAAAGGGGTTATTGCCTTTGTGCTTTGGTGCATTTTTTTCCAAATGCTCCTGAGTGAAAATTCAGTGCTTGATCTATAATGAAGGATAAACAAATACATTATTTCTTTAACAAGTTATATAGTCAACTTAGGCCCAATTTAATATTCTACCCTCTAAAATTCCACTTTTAACAATTCATTTGATTACGGAAGTTTCAAATGTTTTGCTAATGGGAGGATAAACACAATAATCTTTAAATATCTTAATAGATATTGTTACTCGTGTTAAGAATCACCATTTCAGAGTCTGAGGACATTTAGCACCTCAGGGCATTATTCAGGAAAATGAGTCCATTTTTACTTCAAAAACATGAGAGTTTATTGAATAATATTCTCAAACACTTCCTTGGGATCAGATAATGTCCCGTCCAAACTGCATCAGGGAGTCACATGTCATTATACAAACACGCAAATGAAATACGTTTTGAAGTGTCTTAATACTTTTTTATGTTCCTATCACAATAATAGATCTGATGTTCAGTGAATAAAATAGAAGAGGCAAACGGTGCCCAATATTTAAATTGTCCTGATACTCTATGATCAGTTTTGCCATATCATAACTTTCAGACCTCTAAGTTAATCATATCTCTAAATAGGTCCTTGAGATGCTCCTGACAAGCATGTTCATTTTAAAATTACATAAATATTATGTACCACATATGGAACATATGCTTTTAAAAACTGTTCCTAGTATTCACCTGTTCTCAAGAGTCCATAGGTGGCTGAAACCAAAAATGTATTTAGATTGTAGCTAAGATATTCCAAGGCATTTAACTGAAATGAGAAGAAATATTAAGTCTCTGTGTGATTGACATTACATAAGCCGATGTTGTTCAAGGCAGATAAATTCACTGTATGTAAAACCATGATTTAAATATGTAGAAAGAGGCAGAGGTAGTAGTTGTCACATGTTAGACGAGCCCTTTTCATGGATGAACTTGTAAATTCCTAAATTAATGGCATTGATTTGTTTTTGTCTTCAATTCTATTCAAACATGTTTCCCCTCAAAAGTAGTAACTATAACATAATCAACATCTCAAGATACCGTGTTTCCCGAAAACAAGACATAGCCGGACAATCAGCTCTAATGTGTCTTTTGGAGAAAAAATTAACGTAAGACCCAGTCTGGTATGATATATAATATGATATATGATATGATATGATATGATATTATATTAATTATATAAGACCTGGTCTTATATTAAAATAAGACCGGGTCATATATTAATCTTTGCTCCAAAAGACTCATTAGAACTGATGGTCCACCTACGTCTTATTTTCGGAAAAACGCAGTATGTATATAAAGAATTCACCGCAATGCTAACAAATTATTTTATATGTATTTATTAATATGAAGAAAAATAGTACTTTTGTTGGGAGCTATTAAATTAAGATATAAGTGAACAATTCAAATTATTTTAGTAAGTGGTAGGCAGGTAATTTGGTACTAATATGATAGTGATTTATTTAATTTGGAATCGATCTTTTAGTATTTCACATTCTGTGTTCCGTACAAACATGACTATAAAGAAAAATCACTAGATTAGCAGAATACTTTTAGCTCTCAAATAAGAACATTTATGGTTGGGTTTCTTTTCTCCTCCATTTCAATGTTTACAACCTTGTGTTCTCTTAACGTTACACATATATCCTAATTAAAGTTTCCATATGGTTCTTTGACTATCTTCTTTTTTAATTCACTAAAAAAGAAATATCCCTGTTTAGAATAATAAATACAATGACTGCACTTATGACTGAGCTATTAAGATAATTTTTCTAATAAATTGAGCAAGTAATTATTGATTGTCTCTTATATTTGAAGCAAGAGCACATCTCAACTACAACTTTTTGGCATATACTTACCATATATAATTCATTAAAAAGGGGAAACATGTACATTCATTCTATATTTGATGTATTTTTTAAAGAGTTTTTTAAATTTCCTTTTTAAATAAACTAAAAAAAAAAAAAAAGTTTGAAAGACAGAAACCTAAGGAGCTCGATTTCTGCTTAACAAAATTTGGAAGATTATGATATATCACTAGTACTTTAAGTCATCTACATTTGTGGAAATTATTTTAATTGCTGATTAATAGGATCTCTTTCAGTCAGGCCCAAATGGAACCAGATTGTGAAACAAGGAAGGACAGTTCAACTCAGTGCTAGGATTAGATGAGAAGCATCCCGTCCTGATGCCTGTTATAGTTGGGTCTTGGAGTGTGATTCAAGAAAGATCAAACATAGGTTGGAGGGTGAAAAGGAACAAGGTCATGAAGCAGTGATACTCTAGTGTTAATGTGTTGAATTATGTCCTCCTAAAATTCATATGTTGAAGTCCTAACCCCTAGTACCTCAGAATGTTATTGTATTTGGAGACAGAGCCTTTAAAGAGGTACATAAGTAGCATGAAGTCACATGGGCGGGCTCTGATCCAATATGACTGGTATTTTTATAAGAAGATGAGATTAGGACACAATACAGAGAAAAAGCCATGTGAAGACAAAGCAAGAAGGCAGCCATCTGCAAGCCAAGAAGAGAGGTCTTAGAAGAAACCAAACCTGCTGACATCTTGATCTAGGACATCCAGAACTGTGAGAAAACAAATTTCTGTTGTTGAAGCCACTCAATCTATAGTAATGTGTTATGTCAGCCCTAGCAAACGAATATTATCTAGTATCCTGAGTTAGTCTTTCTTTACCTTATGAACAATGGAACCCTCTGGTGGTTAAATAGGGAAGTGATCCCATCAATGAAGATATTAACATTTATAAGACTATTGATGCTTCATATTCAGAGCTTTGTTCTTACATATGCTGTGAACACAGAGACTTCTCTATACTTAATATACCTCATTATACTTTTGAACAGATCTGATATATAGATAGATAGATAGATAGATAGAGATATATAGATATAATATAAAAGTCATATATTTATACTTATAAAAATTATATATATAATTTTCTATTGACGAAGCTCCCATGAGCAACCCTATAACTTACTTTTTGGTTCTAGTATCTTCTTAGGAGCTACCCAGAATGGTGCTACTCTACTTTGCACATAAAAACCCTTGGGGTATTAAAAGAGAGCTACCAATTCTTACCTAAATATCCCCTTTAATATACTTGTTCTATAAATGTGACTTATGATCCTATGATTTTACAACTATTCACCTTTCTTGTGAGGCTATCCAAGATTAAAATTATTTTCAGTGCTCGTCTTAAATGCAGCACTACGTGAAAATAATGCTTCATGACTGATAAAATTATTTAGCTTTTGCCATGTGAAGTACACTAGTCTGATCAAGTTACCTCCTTTTATTTCCTGAGTTCATTTTTGTAAAGCTTTTCTTTTGAGGAAACTGAGACACACAATGGATAAGTAATGTTAAATAGCAAAAAAGTTACAAAACCAAAATACAGACTGTAACTGATTCTAAGCTCAGTCTTAACAGGTACATCATATGGCTTCTAAACATTGTTAGATCATCAGTTCCGTGGAGATTTGTGGGTCCAGTGGAAAAGAGGGGTGTGCTATAATTTTCTTTGTTTTATAAACTATTCTTCAATTCACTCATCCTCACTTTAGGGACAGTTTGAAACCATTTGGTCTTATGAACAATGTTGTTTTTCATCCATAATTTGCCTATCCTTGATTTTATAAATTATTTTTTAATCTGAGTTCAGAAACTTCCATTTCTGTTTTTTTGTCTTACTCAATTTGGCTTATAATTTAAAACGTCAATAGAAGTTTATGAAATCTTGATTCTGAAATCAAATTTCTTCCTATTAACTTCAATTTAGTGTGCTGAAACTGTGATAAGGTGTTTTGCTTAAATTCAAAAATTTATTGACAGAAGTACTAGTAGAGAATGTTATGGTCATGTCTTTATAGTTGAATGGACACTCTTGATTGTATATCCATCCAATTGTGAATCTACCTCAATATCACTGTATTATTATTTATTCCATGTTAATCCAAATTCTTAGCTGGGCTTAATTTTTTCCAAATATCCTGTTAAAAAAACAATTTTAGGTATATACTATTCATGTGATATATCATTATAACACCAAACAAAAAGAAATTGGTAAGACATGAAATAAAGTGAAGATTACCAGTCAGTGTGTATTATAAATTTCAGATTTCAGTAGACAATAATAGTTTTAAATTGAGTAGAAATAAGACCTAGACATCATCATGTCACAGCCATATTTTAATTCTAATTACTTGACTACATTACCAAACAATAGTAATAACAATAAACTGTTTTACATGATCTACATGCCTGACATGAGTATTAAATAGAAGTGACCTTTCAAAGCATCATGGACATTTACTCCTCAACCCATCTACCCAATGTTGTTATTACAAATGCTTTCCTTATTTTCTCACTGTTCTTTTAGTTCAGTGTTTCTCCTCTCTCTGGGTGTTTTCATTTATGGCAAAATTTTTTACCAACAATCTATATGCTTATAACTCCCAAATCAATAGCCACAGAAGGTATCTACAAGCATTTTAAACACATTTGTAATATGAAAGTTACCCTCTTCACCACACCCATTCCCACCCAATGTTAGGGACTCCAAGAACCATTAAGTTATTCAAGCCAGAAATCTCAAACTAATAGATTACTTCCTCTTGTTTACACTCAAAACAACTAATCACTATGCCGTAAATATAGTAACTCAAAATAATGTTCAGGTGTCTCCCTCATTCTTTGGGTGTTTATTATAACAACTTTGGCAACTACAAAAATGTAATTATCCTGTCTGTCTCCAGGTATCTCAGGCTCTTACACAGACATCAGAGTCATAAAAAAAAAAAAAAAAAAAAAAAAAAAAGTGTGATTATGCTACTCAGTATTTTAAAACCTGCCAATGGTCTCCCATTAATCACAGGGCTATTTAAAGTTGTCAACATGACATGGTTTTTTTAATACTCTAATCTCAGTTTTGAATTACACAGGCCACTCACGTTAAAGATACCAGGATATAAATAAGTTTTTCAAAGAAAATATGAGTGTCAAGAATATGAAGTTGTACATTTCAAAATCAACCTGGACTATCAGAACTCCAAAATCATTACTGCAAATTTAGGAAAAAAAAATCATAAATTCCAACTGAAGTATACTCCCAGCAAATGGTATGTTCTGCTTCAAAGCCACTGGTCATTTTATTCTCTCGGCCTGGAATGCTTTTTCCAGTTTCCCACATGTCTGACTCTTTACCATCCTTCAAGGTCAAGTTCTAAATTCTTAATGAATTTTATTATTTGGCATTGTTATTGACAGCTTTATTAGGCAATGACTTATGTTCATCTTTTATTTCTACTAACAAGAGCCCCGTGGGAAATGGAAAAGTAGTGTCTGAAAGAATACTCTTACCATATCACCAGCAAAAGGTCACATATGGGTACTTAGAAAATGAACAGTGATTAGATAATAGCAACAATGTAACGACAGCTAATGTTTAGTGTGTTTTTACTATGCGCAATTTTATAAATTGCTCTTTCACTTATGACTCATTATACATATATTATAAATGAGAACACTGAAAGTTTAAATAACTTGTTCATAACTAATAGTGGTGAGGTTGGGATCAAGCACAATCTGATTTCAGAATCTTACAAACACTAGGCTATAAAGCTCCTTATGACAGATATTAAAAATGTCATTTCTTTTAAATTTAGCTAAAAGACACTGAACACTATAACTTCATGTTTGTTTGGATGTATAGTTTTATTTGTCTATCTTGTAAATGTCTAACATAATTGCAGTCTTTTCAAATTAATTATACTAATAACCATAAGACCTCTATGACTATTTTTTTTAATTTCTAAATTATTTTATATTGAGAGAAAAAAAATGTGCCATTGATTTTTTTTAAGGACCTAAGATTAGATGGTTATGACAATTGTATCTTTGTTTGCTGAGAAGATAATAGGAAAAAAATTATGTAGATAAATTTAAAGGCTTAATAAAACATTGCTGGTTTGAATGTTGATATTGGTGATAGAGCCATGGTAATAGATTTACTGATTTATTATAGCATACACAATTCTATGTATGTATGTATGTATGTATGTATGTATTTATTTCAGAAACTCTTGCAGGTATATCCACATACCCTGCCTTTCTTCCCTCCAGTGAAAACGAATGAACTGCCAGTGCTTTTATTAATGTCAACTCTTCTTGTGCCCAGAATCATTTTCGCTATTGCCTTATCAAGAACATGTCTCCAGACATTTCACCTTTCTCTGCCACATCATCATTTTTTCGTTCTCAGGAATGATTCACCTCACTTTACACACATGCTGATTTTTCTTCCTTCTAATTATATTACAATTCTTCTCAAACTTTATAGTTGCTTCACATCACCATTAGTTTCCTACAGCAGATGCAACAAGTTACCACAATCTTGGTGGTTATAAACAATAAAATACACAGTTATTCTCTCAAAGAGCTGTAGGTCAAAAGCCAAAATCAATTTCTTTTTTTTTCCTTTTCTTTTTTGTTTTTAATTAAAGTTTGTTGGGGTGACAATTGTTAGTAAAGTTACATAGATTTCAGGTGTAAAATTCTGTATTACATCATCTATAAATCACCTTGTGTGTTCACCACCCAGAGTTAGTTCTCCTTCCATCACCATATATTTGACAAAATCAATTTCAATGGGCTTAAACCAGGGTGTTAACGGGAGGCTCTAGTAGCCATCTCCTTGTCTTTGTCAGTTCCTAGAGCTGCATTCCTTTTGGTCGATTTCCACATCACTAAAGCCAGCAGCATAGCATCTTACTTCCATTGTCACATTGCTTCCTACTTCCGTGTCCAAATTCCTCCTGCCTCTCTCTTCTAGGGTCTTGTGATTATATTTAGGGCCTTGATTGTAGGGTAGGGGGTAGTATTTAGACATCTCACTCAAACATTAAAGAAATCTGAAAGAATATATCCTTAAAACGCCTGGACATGGTCTGACCTCTAACAACTTCTCTGAACTAATGCTCTACCACTCTGCGGTTCTGTCACTGTCCTCTGAGAGCACTGACCCCCAGGATGTTCCCATTGCATACCAACAATGCTGCAACATCAGGGCCTTTACCGAGGCTACTTCCTCTGACTGGAATATTCTAGACTAGATAAGCACTGGGCTCATGCCTTCACTTGCCTGGGATCTCACCTCTTCACAGTGTTGTATTCTCACAGACTTCCTATAACAAATAACATTATAGTAACATCTCCCCCACTCTCTTTATTTCCCTGACCTGGCTTTTTCTTTCCCCTATAACATGATCATCCCCCAACATATTAAGATTTTTTTTGTCTGTCTCTCCTCAGTAAACTATCAGCTCCCTGAGGGCAGACAGAGCCCATGTTTGTGTTTTTGTTATGTCTCTAGTTTCTAGAAGAGAGTTCATTTGTTGAGCAAATGAATTCCGCTCCATAGCTCCTGGAATTCTTATATAAATTTCCCATCCCACAAGAAAAATATGGGCATGATGAATAAATGTAGCTAAAATGACAGGTAATTGATTTATTTTGAATCATAGGGAAGTCCAAAAAATAACAGAATGGATAATTTACTCTGCTGCTTATTCACAAATTGCATCAAATATATAGCTTATAACTTATCTCTAGGAAGAGTATAAAAAACATGAAGAAAAATTGTGTTTATGCCATTAATTTCTCAAAACATGAACTCATGAAATAGAACCCCAGAGGCCTGAGTATTTTATTGCAATCATCATCTCCTTCCAATAGGACTCTATATGTGATGATATTTCTGGCTTAATAATAAATGCAAACTTTAAAAGGAAAATTACTTTAGGAGTAAATAGTATAGTGTTTGTATTCAGATAATTCAATTTTGGATGAAAGCTTTGTCATTTATGTGCAGTTTGACCTGTTCTGCAAGTACTCGTGGAAAAATATCTCTTCAAACTGTTAGCATATTTCCTCACCTGAAAAATAATAAAACACCTTACTGGTCATGAGATGCAAACTAAATCTCGTATGTGGAATTGATTTATAAACTGTGAATCTCAACACTAATATTTTTACTAAAGAAATGATAACATATTTTTGCTCTTAAAATTTCTCATGGGTTTATTAAAATTACTTATTCAACAAGCAATGTTTTTCAAATATTTTTTTGAAACTTACAGATATATTAGTGGAGAAAAAGAAAGATACTACACTCTAGAAAATAAGTTTGTTTAGAAAATCTCTCAGACTGAACAAGAAGAGGTGGTAATCAATATTATCTGATTATGTAGATGTTTTGAATATCATCATATTGTTTTGCATGTGTTATCCTGTAATTAAAAAAATAAGCTTGTTTTATCTAAACAATTGAAATTTACAGATATTATTTATTTTCTCAAAGACATGAAGATAATTATAGATTATTCCTGTGAGATTGAACAAATCAGCCTGTTTAGATCCATGACTTGTTTTCTCCTCTTTCCCAGTTATTAGTTGGATTTCAGGATGAAGAGATCTCCACGGTCTAAATCTTTCTACATAACAGCAAACTTATCAATACTTCTTTCCTTTTACAACACCGAAACACAAGTTAGTAGTATTAACTTGTGTATTAACTATTGCCTGGCTAGATTTTCTCCAATGTCCATTTTTTCTTATACAGATACATGTAGTTCTGCACTATTACACTTCTGTGCAGAAAATGTCCACAACAATCCCTTTTATAAAGGGATTTTAAAAAAGAGAGATTCTCTCTCTCTCTCCCTCTCTCTCTCTCTCTCTTTCTCTCTCTCTCTCTCTCTCTCTCTCTCTCTCTCTCTCTCTCTCTCTCTCTCTCTCTCTCTCTCTCTCTCTCTCCTGCGAGAAGTATGTTAGCAAAACATGATTCAGATTTTGAGGGGAAAAGGCAGTGAATTTTGTTAGAAACTAGCTTCCTATCCTCCTGGTCCCCATCTTCTACAACACAAGTTGCCGGGAGGGAGGTCCAAACAGTGACAACAACCTACCAGGAAGTGTGTCAGTAATTTGCTTCTTTTCACTCTACCAACACTTAAAAGAACTACCATGGTCCAAAGACACACACAAAAAAACAGAATAGCTCTTGATTGTTTTTGAACTTCTTTTCGAAATATGTATGCAACCTCTCAAAATCCAAGGGTCTCTGTGCAAAAAAATTAAATGCTTGGGCTAAGAGTCTCCTACCTAGTCAGACTCACCAGCAAGACTTTCCATCATTTTTCAAAAACTCCCCCTGGCCCCCCTCTTGTAACTCTCTGATGTGAACTGAGTCTCTGAGACCATGTTCTAGCCATTCTCCTAACCCCAGCATCAGGAACTGATGTTAAATATATTGACATGTAACAAAATTACATCCATTCAAGGTGTTGCCAATTTAATTGATTCACTTGTTTATATTTGTGTTTTTCTTGTGCTGTACTCATTCTAGAGGAGGCTGTCTCCCTCCAGTACTCTTGCTCCCCAAGATATGCCCATATGACCATATCACAGGAACACAACACAAATTAAATAGAATTATTATAGGCACTGATTTCAAAAAGGGTAGTAGGATTTCCCTTATGAATTATAGGATTTCTTAAAGCAAGCAAACAAACAACCAAATAATGCTGTTATCAGGAATTCAAGTTACTAAGGAGGATCCTTCTCTGACACTTTTGGAGAGCAGGTTTAGAGAAAAGGCATCTGAAAACATCAAAACATATTTTCCCACCCTCTATATTCAGGTGAACTCTTTATTTGTACTCAGTCAAATTTACAGACAAGATAATTAAAAAAAAAAAAAACTGAAGTTGTGATATATATACACAATGGAATGCTATTCGGCCATAAGAAAAGATGAAATAGTACCACTTGTGACAACATGGATGGATCTTGAGATTATAATGCTAAGTGAAATAAGTTAGACAGAAAAAGTAGAGGACCATATGCTTTCACTGATACGTGGGATATAAAACTGAAAACAACAAAAGAACAAAACAAACAGATGAAGAAACAAACACTCATAGACACAGACAATAGTTTAGTGGTTACAAGAGAGTAAGGGGTGAGGGGGGTGGTAGATGAGAGTAAATGGGGTCAAATATATGGTGAAGGAAGGAGAACTGACTCTGGATAGTAAACACATAATGTGAGATATAGATGATGTATTACAGAATTGTACACCTGAAATCTATGTAACTTTACTAACAATTGTCACCCCAATAAACTTGAATTTTAAAAATAAATAAATTAATTAATAACCATTAGGGAAAAAAAAAAAAACCCTGAAAACCAAGAAAAAGATTATAAAATACCTAAAATGCATTTCTAATTCCTTGTGGGATAGTAATTTTTTTTTCAGCTTTAATACTATAAACAATTTAGAAATATAAACTTAGCCTACATTAATCTGCAGGGCATTTTAAGATACAGAACTTTCTTGAGTTTTCAGTGTACAAGGCATAGAAGAAACATGTTTTAAATTGCCTTATTGTAGTACATTTTGTTATCCTTTAGGTTATATATTTATCTTGATCCTTTGTCTAAAACCAATTGTGAAGCTGTAGTTAAACATATAACAGGTATTGAAAAATATATCATTTAAAAAAATATGTGTAGGATTAATCATCTCTAACTAAGACAAGAGTAACCCTGTGGCCTGGTTTTCCTGGGAGAGCTCCAGTATATCAGTGGTTCTGATTTAGATAAAGTAAGTCGGTCTTTCATTCTAAAAATCGTCATGGTTTAGATAATAAGTTCTACAGCCACTCTGCCTATAACTCATTAAAGCAAGTGTTCTCTGCTTCTGTTTCATTATTTTTATTTTGAGTTACTTCAGGAATCAATTATCTTTTCATTATTTCTCTTCAGTAAGTTTTTCTTTTTTCCCACAAATACAAAAAATACTTATTTAAGAATAGTGCTGTTAACAAGTGAATAAGACAGACAAACAAAAACTCACAGAGACAAACAATAGTATAAAGGTTACCAAAGGGTTTGCGGGGGGGGGGGGTGTGAAAAGGGTAAAGGGGGCCAAATATTTGGTGATGGAAGGACATTTGACTTTGGTGGTGAACACACAATGTATATTGTATACATTGTGAGTTCACCAACAAAGTCAAATATACAGATGATATATTATAGAATTATATACTTAAAACCTATGTAATTTCATTAACCAATGTCACCCCAATAAATTTAATAAGAAAAATACTGCTATTAAAACAAATTTACATTCATTGCTCTCTGAATTACTGGCATAGGCCTATCATTATATTCCAGTTTAATAAAATAAAAATACTGAACTGAATATTACAATGAAAATATTTATTTTAGATCAATGTGGTTTAATATAAGAAATTAATAAAATGTAGTCACATGTATATATAGATATATATATATATATTATATATAGATATATATATATATACATGTAGTCACATGTATATATAGATATATATATATAATATATATTTTATTAATATATATATTTTATATATATTATATATATATATATATATATATATATAGAGAGAGAGAGAGAGAGAGGGAGGGAGAGAGAGAGAGAGAGAGAGAGAGAGAGAGAGAGAGAGAGAGAGAGAGAGAGAGAGAGAGAGAGAAACAGAAAGACAGATAGAAACATACAGAAAGACCAAGATACACATGTACCTACATATATATTCCGGAGGGATTGGAAAATATATATATATTGGTCTACATCTAAAAATATTTAGTGCTACATAAAAACATTTTATTTTCTCTTAATATTAAGAAGTCTCTTTGGAATAAATAGCTTCAAACAACAGCTTGCAATGGACCAATTGTAAGGAACAGAATGGTAAACTTATGTTACCATGCACAACTGTGAATAGGCTTCCAGACAGCTAAAATGTGTCATTTAGAAAGAATGTGTCTCATTTATCCATTGTTTAAAGGGATTGAAATACATTGCTCTCACCCAGCTCCTTGGCAAATGTTTCAATTAAATGGACACAGAATTTATCCTAGTGCAGTGTTCTATTATTCTGTTCCCTAGTATATAATTGTGTGTGCCTTTAGACTTGTAGAGGCCTTCAGTTGTCAGAAAAATAAAATAACACATCTCTTTTAAGGTAATAACTGTAACTTTTCGCAATGGAAATTTTTGTTTGGTAAAAAGCGATGGATGCTGGAACAACATGGCATTTGTTTTCATCAATGTATTAGAAGATAATGGGAAATGTACACAGCTAGCAAAATGTGTAACCTGCAAATTATTAATCTGTATAAAATAGAAGCAAAATTACATGAGAGATAATACTATTATATTTCTGTCACAGAAATGATGTCTATATATTGGAGATGAATCAAGGGTAGACTAAAGGTTATCCACTACTCACATCTCCCACTTGCATTAAAGCAGTAATAATTTAATGTAAACAAAGCTTTTATCTTGGTTTCATCTGCATGATACAGTAACATAAACATTTTGATAAACTCTGGTGTCCTGGGAGCTATTCATATTATCAGTTGACTTCCTCATTGAATGTTTTCAATGTGCTATCATTTATGTTCCAAAGTTTCTTATTTTCTTAATGTGGGAATTTTGGAATGTTGAAATAGTGTTTGGTTAAACCTGAAAACATCAAAATCTAATTTATTCTTTTAAGAGACACATTACACAAAAATAGACATGCAGACAGACATAAAGAGGCATACACACACAAGAACGTAGATGCAAATCATGCAACATAATATGTATTAAGCAATATCTTGCAGAATGGAATAGTGGAGGAGTTTTACACTGGAGATCAGAAAACCGGGGTCCTACTAAATCAGCAACTTTTCTGAATCTTTACTTCCTCCTTTGTAAAACAAACAAACAAACAAACAAACAAAAGCTTATAAATATCTAAGTATTTTCCAATTCTTATTGTTTGAGTTAAGAATAATTTAATTTGAAAAATATATATCATGTTAGAGCAACTCCACTAGCTTCAGAAATTCTTAATATTTTTTGTCCACGGCGTGTCCCACATTTTTAAAAACATTAGCTTGTAAAGAAAAAAAATATATATAAAAGGTAGAGCATTTCTCTCCTGCAAAAACCAAATTTGCATTTCACAGTATTATATTTTCCATGGAATGGATGCTAAATGAATAATCAAATATTTTTACATTGTCATGATTATTCCTCATAGTAAACTGGGAATTTATGGACTTTTAGTCACTATCTAAATGAGATCGGCAAAATCTTTGTATTCTGAGGTGCACAATAGGGCACACACTAGAGGGAGTTGAAGTGACAAGAAGTCCCAGAACCTGACTCTTACTTTAAAAAGAAAAAAGGGCACTTATCTTACTAGGGAGACCACTTCTGGACTATGGAGATGTCTGACCACTGCGCTGTACACCTGAAGCTGAAGCCTTTGACATTCAATAGATAGTCACAGGATGTGCAGTACAGCATAGGGAATAGAGGCAATGGGATTGTAACAGCTGTATATGATATCAGGGGTAGTAGATGGGGGAGGGTGGTTATCACTTTATGAGGGGTGTAAATGTCTAACTATTACATTGTTTTGTACACTTGAAACTAATAAAAAATTTTAAAAAAGCAACTTTCACTAGCACATCACCAGCTGCTTTCGCATGACTTTTCTCCAGCAGGCATTATCTATATTCAATAATTTATTGTCTAAATGTAAGTTCCTGTATTTCTTCATGTAGACTAAAAGTAATCTCATCATGGATTGCTAATTTTTAGGGTAGCTGTTGTTAACACATCCATTCTCACATGCCTAGAAATGACTCAGACTAAGATTGGATCAAGGACCAATTTACATTTGTTTAAGAAGAAAACAAAGTCTGTGAGAGATTGGGAGTTGGACAAAGTCACACAACTTAAAGAGTCACAATAATAATAGTCCTTTTCAGTGATTTCACATGGGCTTCTAGTTCTATGCTGAGCCTACTGTCCAAGCAGTTTTTTGTTGTTGTTGTTGTTTTTCTTGTTTTTTTGTTTTGTTTTGTTTTTTGGGTTTTTTTTTTATTGCTTTGCTACTTTCCGTATTGAATTTGAGGGCTTTGCTACTTTCCATACTGACTATACCCTTGGGAGATATGAGAGTTATAATAAATTATCATAATGGCCCAAACTATTTATTCTTCCCTGTATCTACATCCCTTAAAATGTGACTTTAAACTTCCATCATGAGATAGTCTATTTTTCCTCTAGGTGATTTTGGTTGGGCTTGTGACTTGCTTTAGTCAACAGAATTTGAAGGAAGTAACGTCATGCTCCTTCCTAGGACTCAAAAGGACTTAGCTACTTCTGCTCAGCATCTTGGACATCTGAGGAGCTTCCAGGGGAACAAACTTGGGGAAGCATGCTGGTGGGTGAGTCTTCTTGAAGCAGAAATGAGCCATTCCACTGTTGGCCAAGCTAGATCAGCCAGCACCCAGTCTACTAAGCCCAATGGCAATTAGAAGATATGCCTAGCTGTTCCCCTACCCAGGTTTCCACCCCTTACAGTAGTAGTTATTTTAAGTCCCTAAGGATTAGGGTGGTATGTTACATAACAAATGCTAACTGATTTGAGTTCAAGAGGGTAAGCCATTCCACTGGAAGTCTTTGGGAGGGATTTGCACACACAATTGCATTCCTTTCATACATTAAAATCTCTGACTTTGATGGAATTGTGCTATAGAAAATAGTCAAATAGCATGGTAAGGCAAAATCTTTGTATTCTGAGATGAGTGAAAATAATTGGAATTGCTTGATAAGGATTTTAGCTATATTACTATCACATTTAATGGTAGCATTAGATAGCTTCAGTAGCTATTTAGGCATTTTTCAATGGAAGATTGACATCCTGAGTTTAGTGAATATTCTTGTAAATTTCCAGAGTATAGGATAGGGGGGAAAAAAAAGACTGGGGCAGCATTCCTTCCATTCAAGGGAGTAATGGGTCAATATTCACCAATACCAGGGAGATTTGCCAGGAATCTTGAATGTTCTAAGGGGATCTTTATAATTCCTCTACAAATCCTTCCCAATAAATCTATACTATTTTTTCTGCAAGACCTGTGGTAGGTTCCCACAATGCTCTTAAATGTCAATTTGGCATTGGGAACTGCTGTTTCACAGCAGAAATTGAAAGCGACCATCATAGTTATGTTGAGAAAAGTAATAATTTTCAATTCAAGGAAAGCTTAGACTTAAAAAAAATAATTGACTTTCTCACGAGGTTTTAATTCAGATATCATTATCAAGCAGAATAGAGTGCATGTTGCAACAGAATTCAACAGCTTTCTCACTGAGCACTGCTTTCAAGGTTTCCGGCAAATTGATACAGTCATTATTCTATCAAAATAAACATTCATTGACTAATTATACAGTTCAGGACATCGCCCTGAGCTACTTTGCATAGTGTAAAGTTTTCTTCTTTGAAGTATCGAAAATATTTGCTTTGTTTCAGACCTTCTGTGCTTATGTCAGGGAGGCACTAACTTTGGCTCTGGGTAAACATGATAAATTACCGCTGGTAAAAGGCGTACACGAGAATGTGTCTTGAATGCTCTCTAATGCCTTTGTGACATGAGAGGCATTACTGTTATCGCTATGTTTCTGTATTAGTTTCTCAGAAATATAAACCTATGTGGTGTCCCAAGAATGAATGCTCATAAATGATATCTAATGGAGGCGTTATATCTTAACTCTGGCATTACACACAGGACTAATCTACTATTTCTAAGGAAGCATTTATGGATAATAATTTCCATCATATTCTGTTCATTCTGAATTTACTCATGCTTTAATGCTCAATATTTAGAAAGAATTAAAATCCCCTTCAGTGAAAACACACACACATATGTATGTATTTATAAACAGATGCGTATGCATATATTTGTAATTACAATATGAGCTTTCAGTTTATTAATGGAATTAATTCCAATTTTAGCACATTTTGATTCAGGAAAACATTGCTGTGAGTACTTGATAAATATTTTTCAATTCATTTAGAGAATATTGATGTTTATTTGTACATAAAATAAGATTTTTATTGAAACATAAAAAGAAACCAAGATTTCCAGGAGAGTTTAAAACTAATTTTATAATGGTCACAATTGTTAGCATTATCCATTGGTAAGGTAAATTAATTCAGCATTTTCGGTCAATATTTATTTACAAATATATAGGCACAACAATACATAAGATACCTTACTCATACTAAATTGGTTTCACATAAATTATTTTCCTTGGATGTTCATAGCATTTAGTTAACTCTTAATTTTAATAGCCACCTTGTAGAAAATGCTTTCTTCTTTTAAAATCAATTATATTTCCACTATGTTAGCTATGAGCCAAATTAAAAACAAACAAAAAACATACACACACACACACACACACACACACACACACACACACACAAACACACGAAATGATGCAACTCAATATCCTTCAATAGCTCAATTTGCTCCACACATAGCACCTGGAAAAGTGTTTGATGTACCAGGGTGTCTATTCCCCCATATCCTATTCTCTAGCTAGAAGTTTTGGGTTCTTGGGTGGATATATGAAGACATGTAGTGAATAATTCAAAACATCTTGAGAACAAGAACTAACAGATGTAAAAAAGAAAAGGTAGATAAGAAGTGACTGCGTTGACTGTAAGCTTGATAGACAAGGCTTACAAAGGTCATTCTCAACAGGGACAATTAAGCCATTTTTTCGGAGAACAGGAGAAAGGAAGAGGCATAGAGAATGACAGTGAAAGATGGAAGTACATTGTTGTCAAACATAAAGCTAGAGAATAACGGTCTCATTCTTTTATCATTTTATGGAGAGAAGCTCTTCCTCCCACGAGGGCCAGCCAAGTTCTGTTACCATTTAGTCCCCCTGAACACTTCTCCCAAACCCCAATTTATGTGAGTGTAGCTCAGGTGAACTTCTGTTTCCAGCAATCAAAGCTTGTAAAACTGATGTGAAAAAGAAAGTGGTAGCTTTTAATAGAGAGCCAGGTCTTATTATAATTGGATCATTTTGTTGAAAAGAGTTTGGTTTAAAAATATATGTAATGTAAAAGAAAAAATGTATATTTATAAGCAAGAAGTAATAGATTTGATAGCTTTCTGTATATTTGAATTATCTATAAAAACACCCCCTGTATTTTAATGTCAATTATTGAGTGTTGATTCTTTTCAAACAGTAAACAATTTTGACAACGCCATCTAGGGTGGAATTTTGAAATGAATCAATAATTTTTCACAGAATAAAATCTCACTGTTAGCAAAACAAGCCTATTAAACTTAAGGTTATTTCCTATTGCTTTCAACTTTTGAAAAATGCTAACACTGCCAGCTAGACCTTCTTGTAAAATTGGAAACAGACTGGTTATAGATATATAAGCCAGTGATAACTATGTCAGCACTTTCTAAATCTGTGTTGGTGCTTTCATTCCAAGTATAATCAAGGCCAATCCTGTATCAGCCAACACATCTCGGAAATGTTGTACAAAAGCCTTATGAGTATATCGATAATGATTTGCCCATGCCCTTTACAGTACTAAGAATTCCTTAGGAAGCAAAATGTACAGCTGCCTCTGTGAGAGCATACAGGATTATTCAATTCAAAGTCCTCATTTAAAAATTGCAATTCTAGATTCAAAAATAGAAGAGACCAGTCATCTAGTGGTACATTAATTCATTTATTTATTTTTATAGTGATGTGTAAGAAAAAAAATTTGTATCTTCTTAGGTCAAGATAACAGTGCACACCTCTCTCCCAATGTCATCTGACGCTCCCCCAATGTGGAAGAACAATTACTCTTTGCTCTATTAAGCTATCTTCTCAGAGATTGCCTTTTCTCTGGTCTAGCCAAGGGTAGTGAAAGAACAACTGGCTCACTGTGTAAAAATGAGTGGTTGAGGGGTGAGAGAAAAAAGGAATTGTGCAAAAGAGAATAGATTTTGCCATGTGTCTTTTATCCACAAAGGGAGAAATCAAAATTTATATCAACCTTATGCTAGTTTTATTCCTAATTAATTTAATTTAATACCTGCATTAATTACTCACAGTTTAAATTTATTTGGTAACTGTATAGAAGACAGAGCACTGGACAAGAGTTCCAAATATGTGTTGTGTCTGAGATTACTGACTTGCTTAATCATTCTAGGTTAAGTTCATGCTGTTTTTACCACTGATCAGTCTTACTCTTCACCTCATCTCCTTAGTGAACTCTCACTCAGCCTTTAAAATTCACCTGAGCTCTCTTCTCGACGGAGATACGCTCTTTAACATTTCACACTGAATTACGCTGTCTTCTTTCACATCCCCACAATCCACTGTGTCACCTCTATTCTCACACTCATGAAACAATTCTGTAGTCACCACTTCCTTATCTGCTTTCCTTACCATGATGTAAGTTACCTCAGTGCAGGGCTAAAATTTATTCATATCAGCATTCACAACACATTGCATTGTGTTTTTCATAAAGCAAACTTCAGTAAGATAAGTTAAGTGACTTAATGAATGCATAAAAAATGATAAATGAAAGGCTTTGACTACAGGAACAGAGCAGTCTGTTCCAGTTCTTCAATTTTATTATTCTCAAAATTAACCTACTATTTACTTTGACAATGTATATTCATACTGATCCATTTTCTCCTTTTTATATAGAACCCAACTATGTCTCTACCATGTATAACAGGTGCATCGGAAGGCATTTTTTTTTTTGAGGGCCTTACATCTATTCTATCAAGTATTATCTCAAAATAGTACAGAATATTTTTAATACATTCTGCCTTTTTCTCATTTGGGTTGGTTCTATTAAGCATCCCTATTACTTCAGGGGCTAAAATTAATGTAGCAGCTAGCTTTTTGTGAAGGAAGGGACATTCTTTGAAGGATAAGGTATCTTCTTTGTTTTTCTCTTCAAGCACTAAGCTACACAGTACTTTGTTTTTAGAGACTCCTTTATCATTTTTTTCTTCAAGACTTAAATCTTTAATGTAAGACCTAAATTCTAGTGCTCCGTTTTGTGTACGTACAAGTTGACTTTGAATGTACTTCTCTGTACTTCTCTTCCCCTTCTTTTCCCACTATATTTTTGACCAGTATACAGAAGCATGTGGCTTCTGTTCTCATTCATTCATTTTTATTCTCTCTCTCTCTCTCTCTCTCCTTCTCTCTATCTAAGAGAGAGAGAGAGATGATCTATCACCTGAATCCATCCATCCATCCATCTCCTAGAAATTCCTTTCTCTCTCTCATATATAGATATATAGAGATATGAGATCTTTCAATTTCTCTTTCTATCTTTATCTCTCTTATTTTCATGTAGAAGAGAAGTGTGCATGTGTAAATATTGATTCCAAGGATGTAGTAAAGACAATATGATGACGATATGTGATAAAGAGATATATCTTTGATGAAAGGTAGATAAAGGAGTAAAATTAATAAGACCCAGGAAGGCTAAATATAGAATGCTGGTCAGAAAGACTGAAAGGATGCATAAGAATTTAGATAACTGTGCATATATAAGGGTATACAATTAAGGGAAACAGAGGCATTTGAGGATTTTTCTTTTTGTGTGTTACCCACCCCCTTCCAGTAATGATCTCCCATAAAGAGAGATGGGAACATACTCTATAAGAAGCTCAAGAGCCCAGCATGAGGTTGTTCAAGGGGGATTCACCCAAAAACTTTTCCCAGAACATTTATTTGCATCAAAGTCCATCACTTCCTCTTAATTCCTTGTTATACTATTTCCGTGGACTTGAGTTCTAGGAGAAAGATGTAGAATGTTAAGAAACTTTTCTACCAGTTCAATCCCTCTTTAGGAACTCATTGATATCCATGAAGATATACATTGTGGCTTAAGTACAATAATTACTAATTAATTTCATAAGCTTTTTGGTAAGTGTGAATATTGTGAAATCTATAAAACTTTGGATTATTTATAGATACTTTACCACAGTCAATTAATTAATCAATTAATTAATAAACACTTTTTTGTCATGATTTCAGTAAATAAACTGAACACAAAGCCATCTGGCTTTCACCTCAGGTGGTAAAAGTTTGAGCATAATTAAAGACAACTAGAGACATCAGTATATATATTACAGGACTTTTTTCTTTTTTCCTAGAGCAAAATATTGTATTTCTACCAGAAACATGGTCTCTGGAAAATTTTGCCCTGATCCTTGGCTAATATTCAGAAATAATGAATTATAAACAGTGGTCTTCTCTTCTAGAAACATGCTTAGGACGTCTTGCTTTCTACCTTGGACTTCGATTTTGTTGTACACACTGTTTCCCATAGTACACCATTTTTCTGGAATGAAGAGGTAGGTGATAATATCTTGTAATAGTCTACCCAATACAATATTAGTTTACAAGTATCTTTAGTACATTGGTTGAGATATGATTAAGCAATTTCCTTCACTCCTACTGTCTGCATGTTCATTAAGATCACCTTAACCATACACGCTAGTCTGTGACTTCAACGTAGAAATGAAGGATACATTTGTCATTGAGTAAGCCATTGATTGAGCAAATTCTAACGTGTTAGCTATTAGTGCTGTCCTTCAGGGCAGATAAGGGGATCTCTGAATATTTCATTTTTTTATTAGCAATATATGTATGTTTTATGATTGTTTTAATCACCTAACACTATTTATTGTGCATGTAATATACCAACACTGTGTCAGATGTTGCTATAAGTGCCAGACGTATATACAATGAGAAGTGTGCTTTATTTTAAGGAGTTAACAATGGCTTGTTAACGATTTTAACTCCAGAGTATGTTTCTCTCTTTATTGTCTTGGATTTTTATATGAATTTTGCCTACTTGTAATTCTTGCAGCCAACTCAATATGAAAACAAATTTGACTCTAAATGAGTATATATAGCATATATACAGACACATACTTGTTTTTTTGAATCAAGAAATCACTCCATCACTGCCTTCCATGTTTATGTAACCTGGATAACCACAAATAGGCACTTACAAGCCTTCTGAGGAGAATAACTTGCCTATCATTTTCAGGATCACTTAAGAAATTATCATGGATAAATTTGCTGAACAGAATTATTCATCTTATCATATTTATACGATTGATGTCTTCACTGTGTTTCTGCCTTTGTTAAAGTTAAATGATCACAAAACCCATAGCCGTACTATTCTTGGTAAGTTTTCTTAAAACAGGGAACACTTATATTTACAACCTTGTAAATAAAGCTTTTTAAATACAGATCTGAAAAAATGAACCTGGTGTTAGAATCACTATAAATTACAGATTCCTTTGTGTCTGTCTGTCAGCTATTGGTCTGTAACTAACCACCTCAAAATTAAGATGCTTATAAGGATAACCATTTATTCATACTTGCGTACTGTTCAGCTGGGGTGTCTCTGCTTCAAACGGCTCATCTCCTGGTCCACCTCTGCTGACCTCTGCTGGCCTTGGTTAGGTTTAGTTCCAGACCGTGGGTTAGCTGAGTCTACTTTAAGTGCCTTTTATTTTTCTGGTGCCATCAGGCTACTCAGCAGGTCTTCATGGTAGAGGCAGAGTGCAAGAGAGAAAGTCCAGTGAATAAGCATGTTTCCAGACCGTGCTTGCACCATATCTGCTGATATCTCATGGGCCAAAGTAAGTTACAAGCCCAAAGAGGAGGAGAGGGGAGAAATACTCCTCACATGGAAATAAGTGGAATGTCAAAGAGTTTCCTAATATACACCATTACACATATTAATCAACCTCTTTGAATTCCACTCTAAAGAGCCACTGAAACTTAGAGGCTTATATGAATTATAATGATCAGTAATAAAAAAAATAGCCTTTTGACTCAAAGGTCTGTGTATTAATGCACTTCATATCACTGACTTTTAGCAGAGTGGTTGCCACACATTAGACATTCTACAAATGTTTAGTGGATGGATGGATGGGTGACATTATAAGATACATATGATGTCATCAGTATAATAATGTCCAACCAAAGGAAATACTAATGTTGTACCAAGAATTTTTTTCCACACAGTTCAGAAAAATACATACATATATTTCTAGCTTATTGAAAAACAGCAATGAAGATGATTCCCACAACTCATCTTCTATAGACATTCTCCAATGTATTAACTCTCCTGAAGGATTTGCATTGATTATTAGATATTTAATTAGATTTGCATTAATGGTATAAACATAATATGAAAATTCACTTTGATTTGTGTTGTCATTTTAGGATCATTAATCAACTGAGAGGTATGAATAATCATGGCAGGGGGCTGAGGTTTGAAAATCATTTTTTTTTAATGAACTTGGTATCATTAGATGAACATGAAGTCTCAATTGCAGAATGTAAAATCCTATTAAATTACCTTATGGGAGTCAATGCCCAGAGGACTATTTTTGATAAGCGTAGACTAACTTATTTTTGAGACATTAGGAAGGCAAATTTCATGTTTCAATGAAAGGTCCCATCATGAATCCTCTTTATTCCTTCATTGAATACAAGGCTGGATCTGTTATTCCCCCCCACTGAGAATAAAAGTTGCTTGGAAAAATAAATAAGGACTTTGGATTTAAGAACTTTGAAAACTTCTGTAATTTTAATTCATTTTTTTAGTATTTTTATTCACAACTGTTTTTAGTAAAAAAAAAACAAAAGTGACTTGGGATCTATGTCTATTTTTTTTAATATCAGCTGCGCGAGGTAACTCTCCCAATAATACATCTTTTCCCACAACACATCCACGCATATATGAGTACACACACACACACACACACACACACACACACACACTCTCTCTCTCTGCTTTCACATAACCCTCTTTACCATAATTTATTGTAGCTTTATAAAATCTCCAAAGTTTAGGACCAAAGGTATTGTTCTGATATCTATGTCTCTGAAAAAAACACAGAAATGTTTTCTTTTCTCTCTTTTGGAACAGTCATTATCAAATACTTAGCATAGTTCCATAATTATTTATTATGCAACTTTTACTATCTCAAGAAGACTGTGTACACCCAAAGTCAAGAACTATGGTTTCAATCTTGGTTTATGTACAATTTCCACCACAAGGCCTAGATCAGAAATGTTTAAAACCTGTTTTCTGAAATAGAGTCATAGATTTAACTGGGATAGTCTTTTCCAAAGTCTTATTGATTTTTATTTGAAATGAATTTCCAATTTTTCAGTTTGCTTTAGGTATAATAAGGTTTACAAGAATTTTTGTCCAAATGTATTTTGAATACACTATAATAAACGTATAATTTTGAATCATAGAATATTACAATTGGTAAAATATGTACTACAGTGGTTGGGTAGATTTTCAGATGTAGTATAAAAATAATAAAAAATAAAACAGTAACATGAAAAGTTTAGTAAGTTCTCCAAATATTTTATCTATGACTTTAAAATTTAGGTTATTTTATCTTCTTTCTTTTTTCCTCTATCAAATGATGGGATTAAGAAAAATAATTTTGAAAATTCTCTCAATTTCCAAAAGAAATATAGTAAAACTTTAAATGTCTATCTAGAGTAACATTTGTATTTCTTATAGTTACTTTCTATGTGGTTTTGGCCAGGAGTACAAATTGTTGGTTTAAATGTACATTAGTTTTCAGTGTTTATTAGCTAAAATTAAAGTAAATCATATTTTAAATAATGACTATTTAAAACCCAAAGCACTGAATTTTCTTCCAAATAATTTTATCAGAACAGTAGTTAAATAAGATTTAAAGCAATACTTAGGGTTTTTGTTTGTTTGTTTGTTTTGCTGGCTCATACATTTTGGAGTCCTGTGTAATAGAATTTATAAGCTATCCATCTCTTTTTGTTTAAATATCATAAATATTAAATAAATGACAGGTGTTACCTTAGAAGTCACTAGTAAAGAGTTAGATAACAGATGATTACTGAACTTTTTATTTCAAATGTGTGTGATGTACTGTATTCAGTTGAAATCTATAATCATAGACTATAAACAAGGAGATACAGACATAACAAGATAAGAACACGCTGATCTAAGAGACCTCTATTTAAATAGTATGAAAGATTGATTTTTACAGATTGATTTCTTTAGGGGAACCATTTTAAAATATGTTGTCACAATTATTTGGAAACAACAATAATTTTTATCATTGTTTGATTTTCAGTGTATATTCACATATAATCCCACAATTATCATATTAAGTTGTTGAAGCAAAATCAACATTTTTAGAAATAAGAAAATTAAAGTGCAGGAAAAATAATTGACTCTCAGCATTTTTTCATTGTCAACTTGGCTAAGCTAGAATTGTTTCTTAGAATCCCCTATCCTTTGCTAATTGACCCAGACAATAAATTTTTACAAGTTTTGGAAGGTTAAAGTGAAGCAGCAATCTTTATTCTTTAACATCTGTTGAATTAGAGGTTTTCGCCAATAAAGAAATATAGATGGATTCTAACTTGTTCTTGCTCCGTTTGGATTCAATCCAACTCATCTTTCCAAATACAAAATGTGCTTACCAAGAGCAACCCAAGCCATCAGATATGTATACAAAGTTTATTTTCATCAACTTCTTCACCACATCCTCTTTGCAGACCTACTTGAGCAGCCAGAACAGACTGGTTTCAAAAGGACTGATTACTGACTTCTCTATGATCTTCTAATTCTCCCTTTTAAAACTTTCTGACCCCAGCAATATACACAATTTGGAGGAGTGTTATCATATAATAAACACTTTCTTTCATAATATTCATACTTGTTTTATTGTCTGACTGAAACTGACTGAGACATTACTTTGATGAGGTCACACAACTATTAAATGTCACTATCAAAAATCAAATATAGTTTCCTGTTACTTCGATGTTGAAAGAAAAATGTAAGATGTTTCAAGGATGGTGGCTAGGGCATCAGTTTACCAAAAGAACTTAGAGGGAGGAAATAAAAGTTTTCAAGAGAGATAGGAGAGAGAAAAAGTGAGAAAATCTAGAAAAAAACCATGATTTGTGCCTAAGAGTGAGATACAGCCAGTGCTATCTACGAGTTATGCCTGGTTATGTCGGAAAATACTGATATAACTGATAGTATGGAAACCATTGGAAGATCCATGAGCTTAGCATGCAGTGAAGTGGAAAATTTCATGAGTCTGTCAGGATAGAATATGTTATTTTGGTAACACATACCCTCAAAATTCCAGTGGTTTAAACAACAAAGATTTGTAATGTATTCAAGCAAAATATGTATCCAGATGAGAAACAAGATTAACCGACTCAATGATTCAGAATATGGGGAAATGTTGCCATTTTGGAACAGCACCATCTGAATCATGCTGCCTCCTTGCTGGGAACCTCAGAGGAAGAAGCACCTAACGTGAGACTTCACTTCTAGTTTTTGCATGCTTTTGGCCAAAAATTATACATGGCCATTGCACAGAGCTAGTCAAATGGCCCTAATGATCTTCAAGTGGAGTAATAATGAAGTCTTACTTGTGCACAGAACTGGAGGAAAATGAGATACTGATGAACACTGGTAATATTCTTTCCATGTAGCCTAGTATTTTAAATAATTGACTTTGGCATAGGGCATTATGGTATTGGGCACATTAGTTAAATTATCTGGGCCTCAATTTTCACATTTATAAAATGGCATATGGCACTCAGTGATATTAGTCATTATTATAATCATTGTCATCATCAATATCATTCTCTACATCACTAACCCTTAACAACATGCACCACCAAAGCTGACAGATTTTTGACAGCTGTTACTAATATTCATAGAAACGTACAGTATTAGAGCGGGAAGGATTTTAGAGATTGCCTAGTTCAGTCCTATTCTTTCATTTATCATAAAACAGATGCCCCATAAGGGCTAGTGCCCTACCCAGGCCCAAATTACCTTAATGGCACAATTGGCACCAGACTTCTAAATCCAGTGTCCTTTGTTCTCAAGTTAGGACAGTTGCAACTTTTTAATCAAACATGGACTATAGATATCTAAATATCTTTCTTATAGCTAACCCTGTTCCATGTTACCTTTTCTCATTTTAATCCATTCATTACTTGATATTTTGTAATTAATTAAAATCTTCCCAAAGGTTCCAGCTTAATGACTATATGAACATGATAGAATACATTGATGAATTAAAGTCCTGGTAGCCTGAGAAAACATATTTTCCCATTTCTAAGAACCAGTCACTAAAAGAAATTTTGTTTACATTATTAAAAATTCGGAATTTTAATGGTGGAAAATGAATTAAAAAAATAAAAGAGTGAAAGTGTTAATAGATCAGCTTCTTACAACATTCAATAAATAATTGAAAGGAAGGCATACCATGACTTATAATGATACAAAGCTTTTTTTTGTTCTCCCTTTCCCCAAACAACAACAGCAACAATAAACCCTAAAGATGCTATTAGAATTATATAGATCAAAATTTATAAAAAGAATAAAGTTATAGAACTCAAAATCAAGAACATAACTAATGCCCCTGCCATTATGAACTCTCTTTGTGGAAGAAATTTGTATGATCTGGATGTATATGAATAGGAATGGAAAGGCCAGGCAACAAAAACACATTAAATTGCTTAATAAATGGATAAGACATAAAATACTAAATGCCAAAATGCCAAAATTCCATTTCAAGTTTAGAAATGCTATTAAAAAAAAAAAAAACCCACAAAAAAAAATGAACAAATATTTAAAAGCATTCTACAACTCTTCCTATAAACTCAAAAGTTTTTCTTTTAAATTAATTACAGTAGTTCCTCTTTGTGCACAGAGAATATGTTCCAAGACTCCTGTGGATGCCTGAAACCAGGGATAGTACCAAACCCTATATATACCATTTCTTTTCATATGCATACATACCTATGATCAAATTTAATTTATAAACTAAACAGAGTAAAAGATTAACAATATGTAATAATAAAATAGAATGATTATAGCAGTATACATAACAAAAGTTGTATGTGAAAAAATAAAAGTTAAAAGTGAATATGGTCTCCCTGTCTCTCTTAAATATCTTATTGTACTATACATACAGAGTGGATATGATAGACAAAGGGATGATTCATGTCTTATGCAGGACAGAGTGAGATAGCTTGAGATAACATAACCAGCTACTCACAACAGCCTGCAATGTAAAACTTATGAATTATTCATTTCTGGAATTTTCCATCTAATATTTTCAGATCATGGTTGACTATGGGTAACTGAAAACACAGAGAGTGAAATTGTGGATAAGGGAGGACTACACTACCCACAGGTAAATAAGAATCTTATCCAGACTCGCTAAAAGACCAATAAAGAAATAAGTTTAGCATAATAATCTCAAGATCCATCCATGTTGTCACAAATGGCACTATTTTGTCTTTTCTTATGGCAGAATAGTATTCCATTGTGTATATATACCACAACTTCTGTATCAACTCATCTATTGAAGAACACTCAAGATCCAACATGGATGGATCTTGAGATTATTATGCTAAGCAAAATAAGTCAGACAGAAAAAGTAGAGAACCATATGATTTCACTGATATGTGGTATATAAAATTGAAAACAACAAAGGAACAAGACAAACAAATGAAGAAACAAAAACTCATAGACACAGACAATAGTTTAGTGGTTACCAGAGGGTAAGGGGGGACAGGGTGGTAGATGATGGTAAAGGGGATCCATTATATAGTGATGGAAGGAGAACTGACTCTGGGTGGTGAACACACAATGTGATATGTAAATGATGTATTACAGAATGGAATACCTGAAACCTATGTAACTTTACCAACAATTGTCACCCCAAATCACTTTAACTGAAAAAAAAAGAAATATGTTTATTATATTTATGGCATGTTGTTGAAACTATTGAAAGAGAGAGCAAGAAGAGTGATGAAGTGTGTGTGTGTGTGTGTGTGTGTGTGTGTGTGTGTGTGTGTGTGTGTGTTGAGAGGATCTTAGGAAGTAAGAAAGTGTAGTAGACAGGGAAAAACGCAGTCTTTGTTTCGGGTGTTTTAAGCTTATCAGATAATAATGTAAATGTTGACATAAATTCATTGAAATCTAAAAGGTTTAATCACAAAGGAACATAAATTCAAATGCATTACTTCTTATTTAAAGTTAAAGAGATTGCTTAGATGCCTAAAGTATAGAGAAGTGTTACCCCCCAAAAAAACTGCATTGAAAAACTCTTACCCTTCTTAATATGTATTAAGAATCACAACTACAATTATATTTGTCAATTATTCCTCAACAAAATTAAAGTATGAATTCGCACAATACACTATATAATATCTTACAGAATGGGGGGAAAAAGTGGTATACTTCTATTCTAGAAATAACTATTTCTTGAAAAATGGATTTAAGGACCAACCACTTCAGGCAAGATTTAAGTTGTGTCCTGGATGTATTAGTCTTGAAGCAAAACAATATACTGGGACAGTATACAAGACAGGAGGCAGGAAGACAAGCTAGGAAACTACTGTGTTGACTAGGAGAGAACATAAATGGTTGCAAAAGATGGATTTGTTCAGGATCTATTAAGAAGATAGCATCGACTGGACTTATTATTTAAATGTAGGGCACCAAATGAAGTAAAGAATATAGACTGACCTTTATTCAGGTTTGTTGCTTGTATAACAGTCAAAGGAGTGACACCAAAAGAGAAAATAGAGAAGAGGTAACAAGAAAAGGAAATTTAATAAATTGAGTTTTAGTTATGTTGGGTAATTTGTGGATTTTAGAAGATATGTGTGGTTTGGATCTATAAATGAGTGATACTTGAAACCGCAAGATTTTGATAGTATTCAAAAAATATGCATAGAGAGTGACAAGGAAGAACAGACAATGGTAGAATACCAGCATTTTAGGCATTGACAAACATTAGTAACCCAAATTATTTTTTAAAAAGATGGAAGAGCTGGAAAAGAATAGTGAATTTGCTAAAGGAAAAGAAAATGGGCTGTATTAATTGGCTAGGGCTGCCATAGCAAAGTACCACAAATGGAGTGGCTTAAACAACAAGTATTGTCTCATAATCAGGAGGTTAGACATCTGGGACCAACGTCTAGAGAGCAGTAGGGCTATGAGGAAAACTCTACTCCATGCTTTCCCCCCAGCTTCTGCTGGCAATCCTTGGCATGCGTTGGTGTGGAGAAACATCACCCTGATCTCGACTTCCTTTTCACATGTCATTCTCCCTGTGTCCATGTGTGTCTATACCCAAATTTCCCCTCTGTGTAAAGACACCAGTCATATTACATTAGAGACCCACACTATTCCAGCATGACCTCATCTTAACGAATCGTATCTGCAATGACTCTTTTCCATGTAAAGTCACAATCTGAGGTAGCTGAGGTTAGGACTTCAACATATGAATTTTAGAGGCACACAATTCAATCCACAACAGGATTTTAGGAAATGCAGTTGCAAAGTAAAAAGAAAATCAAATAGATTTAACATAAAGTACAGATTAAAAGTGTCTATTGAATAGGACCACTAAGCAAATCATTTTCACAAGCAAGTTTCAATTGGTGGGAGAGGCAGAATTCTGAAATCATTTATCTGGTTTAAATGATAAACTAGAGAGAATGAATTTAAGCTCTTGTCGAAAAAGACAGTTGGATTTGAAATGAAGGACACATCTAAAGAAGCAGTTAGAAGAGGATGTTTGGTCTCTAAATAAACACAGGGAAAAGATAGGCGTCTTGTTTTTTTACTTAATTTGGCCTACTATTAAGTCTCTTTTGAGAAAGAGTGGTGTGGAGGTATACCTTGCTTGTCTTGAAGAATTCAATTTCTGGCTGCATGGTGGTATCTAAAATAGAATGGGTAACATATTTGGAATCACAAGTTCCACTCTGTGGTCCTGGATCTGAAGTCTCTAAACTGAGGTACTTTGAGCATGTTTGTTGAATTCTTTGGGGACTCACTTCTCTTACCTCTAAATTACAGAAAGTAATATTGCTCCACAAAAATGCTATACAAATTAAATATGATCATGTTTGCCAAAAGTGCTTTTTTCCCAAAATATTATATGTTGTATTTTCTTTATATTGCCAGCTTCATTTCATTCAGTCTTATGTTCCCCCATATCAAAATCATTTGTGTTAGCTAGAAAACATTTATGGATATTTAGAAAATGTAGAATTAGGTTTCCTATGATTGCTCGAGCAGAGTAAGGACTGTTAGAAATATAATCATCTGTCTAAAATACTGTTTTTTTACCTTAAAAATATTAAAGGAGTGTATAAATGTAAAAACTGCACTATAATGGCAGTGGTTCCAACAAATTTTAAGAAACCTTATGAACAACACTGAAGACACAGAATGTAAAAAACACAGTGGGCAATAAAAACAGAAACATTTTTTAATTTAATAGTACAATCTCATTCTAGCATGTGGATAACAGACCTCAAAAATATTAGTAGCCATTATACTTACATTTCTAATTCAATAAAATGTAATTTTATACCTTTTTTTTAAATTAGAAAACTAATAAGTATGACTGATTAAAGTAGATATGTGTGAGACATGAAAATGATGGAATACAGTAAATGGGAAACCACAATTGCGCTTCAATCATAAAAGCCTCAGGTATTTAGTTCCTAAACTTGAAAGCAGATATGCCATTTAAAGATGAATATTAAATTTTTTGAAATTGTGTAGTTTCTTAAAATGCCCTATTTGTCCCAATATAATGTATTGAAATGTATCAAATTTATATTCTGTTCACTTACAACGCCAGGCTGTTTGATAGACTATAACACCGCATACTTTACCCAAAGGTTTTAGTTAATTAAACTGAATATGTAAGGGCAACAAGTAGCTATGTTATTATTTGGGGGTACATGTTTTAAAAAGAAAAGTCATAATTAACTTATGATGTCATAACACACAGCACACTGTGCGCAACGTCAACTTCAGCGACTCCCTAATGCTGTGGGCACACCGCTCTGCTTACAAGCATGCCGCAGGTAACAAACACGATTTTAGTGGCTCACATACAAAAGGAAATGAATGCTATGGTTAATGCTATGGATAAGCAGTCACCCTACACTTGGCATTCTAGTCAGCAGCAGGCCTCTCCATTTGCATATGTTGTGGCATTTCCAATGGAAAACATTCACTTCCCTCCAGGATCGTCTTTATAGGCACACTTTAGTGATCAAAATGGTCAAGCATAATTCTGCAAGTAAATACACTTATCAAGGAATACTATAAAGAAGTACTACACATCTTTATTGTATTAATTGAATACATTTCCATCTTGTCTCTTTCCCAAAATAGGTGGAGACAGCTCTTCCTATATTTTTCCTTTAAACGCAAGTTATTAAGGATTTATCCCATGGACAAGGGGAAGAATGTATTACTCATGACTACTCTAACATAGATAATATAACATAACACAGTGTGTGTGTGTGTGTGTGTGTGTGTGTGGTGAAACTGTTCATGCTGAAATATTCACTGTTGATATACTTGTCATCTACTCCTTGTACCATAGGCCACTGAGGGTATGAAACGTCACAATTTTACCTACAGTCCGTGCTCTCTTAAAGGAATGACCAGGACTGATAATTCTTGACATGCATTAAGTTCAATAAATATTTATTCAATGAATAGCATTACCCAAATATATGTAAAACTAAAACATAGCTACATATCCCATACTCTAAGCACATAGCCCTAAAGGACCCAGAGACATTTATAACAATCACAGAATATCCTGAGGGCCTTCTGTGTCTAAGATTAAACTGGAAGATTTTATAGAACATACTTCACAATGAATCAACTTTGTTTTTGGCATCTGAGAATTATTTTCTCATCTGCATGAGCCGCTGACTTACTGAGATCAAGATATGTGGCGCAGAGTAAGGCACGGACAAAAATGCTACTCCTTGATCTGAAACTCATTTTTCTTCTCTGTGAGACAAGAGTTGAATGACAAAACTAGACTGATTGGGGAGATCACTTAGTAAGTTAGATTAATGTCTAACCACTATGTTATAAACCTGAAACTAATATAATATTGAATGTCAACTGTAATTGAAGAAAAAAAATCTCTCTGACCTACTTAGAGTTCAAAACCAAATAAAGTGTTCTGAAATCAAAAACAAAACAAAAAAGGAGTTGGGTCAAATCTACAGGTTTATAAAATGATTTACACTGATTCTTTGTCAAAGGAGATGTGAAAGAGACTCCGCCAGTTATCTATCACCATATGTCCATTCTCTTTTGGGGTGGAAATAACACTCACTACTTTCTGGAAATATATTCCCAGCATGCTTTGCATCTAGGCTGGTGATTAAATTGTTGTCAGTAAAACATAGAAGTGTCACCTTGTTCTTTAAGGACAATTTGAAAAGCTATTAGTGCCCTTCTTCCCTTTTCCTCTTTTCAGTTGCGCAGTATACATAAGCAAAGGATCGAGGAATCAGTATGCTGGGAGATCCACCCTTCTCAACAGCAAAAGTGCCCTTCTCAACAGCAAAGCAACAGGACAGAAATCATCTTGCATTGTTTTAAAATATTGACAGTGTGTAGCAATCACTCCAATTATTTCTGTTTCTCTATTTCTGTTATGACGGTAATATGTTTTCCCAGTCTTACCTTCTCTTTTTTAACTGTCTGCTCAAGCAAAATTGATCTGTTCAATGCTTCCCAATGATACTTCGTGCAATTCAACTTCCAGAATGCTAAATACTCTGTTTGAAATGTTTTCACTCTCTTCAACCTCTGTGAGAATAATGTTCATCCTTCAAAAGCCAGTTGATGACAACAACTTTGAAGTAATCCCTACTCTTACAAAAGAGTATCTCATCCTGTGAGAATGTCATTTCTCAGAAACACAAAACACAACAGCAATTTGTTTGTGTAAATTTGTTTGAAAGCGTTTTATATATGCTAACTTTCTATCATCTATCTAATTATATTTTCACAAATTTATTTTTATTTCTACCTCTATACCACCTACTTTGTAAATGCTAAAACTTAAATATATATATATATATATTTATGTGATATATATATATATTTATGTGATATATATATATATGTACATCACATTGTGATATATATATATATCACATTGAGATACTACTTCATGCCTACTAGGATGGTTATAATAAGAAAAAACAGGTAATAACAAGTGTTGGCAAGGATGTAGAGAAATTGGAACATTCATGCACTGCTGGAGAGAAAGTAAAATTCTGAAGGCACTTTGTAAAAACAGTTCCTCAACAAGTAAAATATAGAATTACCATATGATCCATCAATTTCACTCTTAGGTGTATGTCCAAGAAAAATATGTCCAAAAAATGTGTACACAAATGTTTATAGCAAAATTACTTGTAATGTCTCCAAAATGAAAACAAGCTGAAGTTCACTAATTAATAGATAAATAGAATATGGCATATTCATAAAATATTATTTGGCCATAAAAATGAACGAAGTACTGATTTGTGCTACACAATGGATACACCTTAAAAAAAACATTATGCTAAGTGAAAGAAGCTATATACAAAAACCACACATTATACACATTCCATTTATGTGAAATATCCAGAATAGCCAACTTAGTGGAGACAGAAAGTAAATTAGTGGTTACCAGGGCATAGGAAGAGGAAAATATGGGGGTTACTATTAACAGTACATCGTTCCCTTTTAGGTGATGAGAATATTGTGGACATAGATAGTGACAATGGATGCGTAATTTTGTGAACATGCTAAAAACCACTGAATTCTACACTTTAAACATGTAAATTTTAGAGTATGTGAATATAGCTCAACAAATATGAATTATTATGGTGGGCAAATATGTACGGATTGACTTAATAGTGGTATTTTATTCCATAGAAGATACTCATAGGACTGTCATAACCAACTGACATATGTTTGAATAGGTGATTGATGGAATTAAACGTGATGAGATAAAGGAGTATTTCAGAACAATCCAACCCAATTTTTACCTTTTTCGTTTATTATTTTTGTCATCGTCCTAATTGGCATACACTTTCTTAACAAGTAGCACCAACTGTAAATATATACCTTGCAGTTATGTGACTGTCAACTATGGTTCTTGCTTGAAGACATATAAAGAATGTAAATGAATCTACCCTTAAAAGTGCAAGTTTTCAGTCTTTGATCTCCATGTCTCAGACACTCCTTGTGGTTGTAGTTAGCACCTGGGCTGTTTGGCAGTCTTTAAAATTGCATGGATTCAATCAATGAGTTTAAGGATGTTTAACAGCAAGAACTTGTAAATAGAGGCACTTGAAGTTGTCAGTTTACTGATAAAATCTTGCATAGGTAAGCAATTGAACATCTCCTGCCACCAGCCATACAGAGCAGCCCCTGGCAAATAACAGAATTTCTTAACGTTTCCCCCAGTTTTCATCCCAGAATAAGTCAAATACAATGCCCGTGTTTGATCCACTTTAGTTATTCACCAGAAATAGCCATGGAAGAAAATTGACAAATGATAACTGAAAATTAAAATAAAATAAACAAAAGCAAATTCTGAGGTCAGGCTATAGTAAAAGACACTATTTTAAAAGATAAAATCTAATATGTGAATATTTCACCTTTGGCTTCTAGAGTAATTAAACTGAAACAACTCAGTTTATTCCATAGAGAAACCATGTAGCATTCAGATATGAAGATACAAAGACACCTGAATCCTTTTTAAGACTTGAATAAGCTGAATCATCTATAGAAGCAAGTCTTGATTTTCCCAAGTGCTACACTTCTTTCCATTAAAGGCTTTTTTTAATTTGCTCATGACAGGTAGCTGAAGTATATTTTAAATTAGTGTGTTATTTTTTTTCTTTCTTCTTTGTTGGTAAAGATTCCATATCCTTTCACTCACATCAATTTTTATCGAGCAGGCAAAAGCATTGCTGGGAAATGAGCAAACTGCATAAATGAGAGTCATTTATGGAGATGGCCAAACTTTCTTAGCCAAGCACTTCCCTTTAGTATGGTTTAATTTAGTAGAGTTTAATTTTGTATTGAGAAACAAAGCTGACCTCATGTTTATATTATAGAATTTGCATGTATGCAATTTAGTAGAAGAGCATAATCCCGTTTACATTGTATCATCATAGTCTTTCCAAATATATATCTAAAAACAGTAACTGTTTATTAAGAAATGTTCCACTAAGCTGTGATTTTAAAAATGACTTCTAGAATAGGCTGTGAAATAAACATTTAGATGAACAATTAAGCCCTTTGTTTCATTCAGTTTCTTATTAATTATAACTACCATTAGTTGAATTTTGACTCAGCATGATCAATAGAAAATATTCTAAAATAAAACATTTTATTGTGTGTATATATACATATACATATTTTTTTCCTATATCTTGTGTGTGTGTGTGTGTGTGTGCACATATATACATACATATGTGTATATATATTTTTTCCTATATCTCCTATTACAAAGGAGGAATAAGGAGACATTGCATCATTGCATCCCAGAAATTTGCTGGTCATTATAAGATTTATCAGAAAAATAGAAATGTGACAAAAATAAATTGTAGTAAATATTTTTTTAGCCAGTCTATGTTCAAGTATGGAGTGTCAACCAGGGATAATGAAGTCAATGGCTTAAAATCCTGGCTAGTGCTTTATTTTGTTTGTATTCATGGAAGTTTTGTTTTACCTTCCTGAACCTTGATATCCTCACCTTTGGCAGGGGTGACTGAACTAATTTCTGGGGATAGAACCAGTACTGGAGAATTAAGGGAAAATAAAAGAATTTAGTTTATTGCCTGATATATTACAGTTTGTTCACAAATCCTCCTTCCCTCCTTTCCTCCCTTTCTTCTTTCCTTTCTTCTTTCCTTCCTACCTGACTTCCTCCTTATTCCTTCTTCATTTCAGTTTCTAATTTACTAGCAAGCAGGACCATTTTATCACTTAATTTATGCCCTACTCACCCACAATTTTGGCCATCTCAATCTATATTATATTAATATGAATGGCAAAAATTTAGCAGATTAGTTTTTATACATATGTAACTTGTTATAATTTTGATTTTAAGTTAGTTGGCTATTTAATTCAGGTTTTCTATCAGTTCTCAGAGTGTCCTTTGCAATACTTGAGATATGTGACCAATGGAATTATTCAACTGAATATTAATTTAGCAATAAATTGTGATAGTTTTGGAGACATATATTAATGTGAGTTTTATAAGATCTTTGTCATACAATGTACTCAGTATACAAAATTTTTCCACCTGTCAAAGAACTCGGTAGGCTTTTGAAAAGAGAGCCTCATTGCTCCTTACGGTAGTAGTATTACCAAAAACTCAAATAAACTTTAATTGTTCCTGTTCAAAATTAATTGATAGGTTATTTATTGCATAACTGATAGTGGATAAATGAATATAAAAATCTACCTTGCTACTGTACTGAAATGTTCATGTTGACAACTACCTTCTACTAATGTAATAATGGCAGCATTTAGTTAAAGGTCTTGAAAAATATCATTTGGAAACTCAAGGCCCTTGGATGCTAGCACCTTTATACATTACATAATTCATTTTCACAGTTCATGATTCTAGGGAAGTTGCTCCAAGTGTAGGTGAGAGTGTCTGTTAATATAAATTTGTGGGGGAGGAGATATCACTCACAGGTGCTGGTTTTTCAAAAACACCTGGGCCTTTTTGCCAACAATACAGTATTTTTTGGTTTTGCTTTTGAGTTAGGATTTTACTGGTGAATCCCTGACCTAAATGCCTTATTTGTTTTAAATATTGCTCAATGAAGGGAGGGTCAGGATAAGATAGATTGGTTAGATTGAAGTCTATGTTCTTGTTTTACAAGTGTGTTCCCTTATACTTTTGCATAGAGATCAAGAACAATACTTCAAGACATTCTAACCACCAGCCAGCAGTTCTCAGTTTGGAGTGTCTTGTTTTGCTTTTAATTTGCATTTAGAGTGTATCTTCTTCTAGCCGGGAAGTAGTACTCTCACTTCTGTAAATGGAATAGGTAAACTGTTTATTTATCTGAAAGTGTTACATGTTGGTATTATTCTGTCTGTTGGGAATTGGTAAATGAGTAAGTTTAATAAATTGACGCAGCCTTGAGTCTGGTTGAACTGAATGAAAACTAAATTGTGTAGAATGATTCTGGACACTTTAATTAGGGGCTAATTTCAGGTCACTGAATTGTCTTACATCAGGACATCACAGACAGGGTGAACTGATATGTAAGAATGTTTTAGATATAGTTATTTTGGTTTTAAAACTAGTTCAAAGGTTTATCTGCGTCACCAGAGAGAACAGTAGGACAGGAATCTAGTCTTTCAGGAAATGGTACATTTGTTAACCACCTGCTCTGTATGCTTAGAACTGCAGGATGGCTCAGCTTATAAAAAGAAGTGAAGTTCCTCTACTCCCTATGAAGAGTCAGGGCAGATCAGGAGAGAAAATATTAATGCAGGCAATTAAAGGACAAAAGCAATATGATTTGTTAATTACTATAGGAATGTAAGATAAAGGTTAAAAAGGTACATCAGCGAAGGTTCACCTCAATCTTGAATTGTGAAACAAGCTATAACCATGTAATTAAGCTGAACTACTTACAGTTGCTCAAATGCTTTTAAATTTTTCTTATCTCAAATCCTTTGCTCTGACTGATCTTCACTGTGCCCTATTAGCTTGTTATTTAAAGTATTTTGAAGATTTTCAGAATAGCTCAATGGCATCCTTCTGTAAGTCTCTGAAGTACTCACAAGCAGAATGAATGTCCCCCCATTGCCCTCTATTAGTACATACTTTTATCATATAACTGTTCAGACACTTGTTTGTCTCTTCAAATTGACCTCAGTTCCCTAGAAAGCAAAGCTTTGTTCCTTCCATTTATTCTGGGTCCCCTGTTACTCTCAGATTTTACTCCACTACCCCAGCCCTACTGTTGCATCTAGATAGGAATCATCTTCCCTATACCTTCTCTTTGGGAAATCTAATTTGGTTCGATGACTTAAAGTTACAGCCACAGACTCTTCAAGTTACACCTCTGACTCTGATTTGATCACCTTCTTTGAGTTTTGACTTATATTCAGCTATCTACCTGACACCTCTGCTTGAGTGTTATACAGGTGTCTTTAATGTCACATGCTGTAAATTCAACTCACATTTCCCCTAAACCATATCTCCTACTTATCTTGCTGTTTAAGCCTGAACATTAGACGTTATCTTTGATTCTTCTCTATTTCTTATTCTTCACATAAAGTATCAATGGTTGTTGATAATTATACTTCCCCAAAATTCATCTCCTGGATAATCATCATCATTTTTACCACCTAATGACTTTCAATATTTCCTTCTTTTTATTCCCTGAATTTTAGTTGCTTCATGTATTCAATGTTCTGACTTTTTCCCCATCTCATTATTGATGTATAAAATGTTCTATCAGAAAAACTCAACTTTATATTCTTGAGCGTGTCTAGTTCCTTTCTTCATTCAGTTCTCAGCTTTACTGTTGCTTCTGTATAGGTAACACCCAATCCATACTAGGCCTCACTCACCCAGCTGTTTTCTTACAGAGCATTGTATTTGTCTCCTTCTTAGCACTTACAAATTCATTACTCTATACTCATTTCTGCCTTCATTATTTGAAATTTATTCCCCCATTAAAATTTAAGAACCATGAAGACAATAATCATCTCACCACTATTTGCCATGCATCCAGCACAAAGCCAAGAAAATAGGAGCCCCATAAATATTTGCTACAAAGATAAATGCAGAGATTGAAAAATAATCAAGAGAAACACATAATCAAAAGAATAGAAGAAAAATAAACTAGAATAAACATGCTGTAATACAAGCCATAGATGAAAGCAAGTACATTTTGTTTTTAATAGTTATATTTTTATCTCTGGGCTTTTGACCTGTTGCACATGTTCAATAAATATATGTTGAATAAATGGAAGACTTTGGATGGCAACATTTAAAGTAATTTTGAATGGCAGCATAAATGTTGGGATTGGCTTCCAAGAGTAAAGAGTAAAAATGTTGGGATTGGCTTTCTAGGAGTAAAAATGAAACTATTTTTGTCTTCCACAGACATAAGTAAGGACACTTTATTTTGTACAAAAATTTTGCTAAGTGTATTCACTGTTTTATCAGTCAATGGATAAAAGAGGTAAAAACATTATTTGGGTCATTGTATAAGATGATGTAATCAAGATAATGAGGAAGCCTAAAATAATTTAAAAATCAAGTTTCACTGTAATAAATGGCTTTCATAGAGGAGAATGGCTTTTACAGAAGAGAAAAAAGAAAATTACCCATATTTTAAACTTTGATATGTAAGTTACAAAAGCAAAAAGCAAGAATTTCAAAAAAATAAAGTATACATTTGGTGATTTAAAACTTCTATAAAGACAGGTTTTCTATCATTTCATGCAATAGTTATCTAAATAAAAAACATTACAATAGTTTTGACATTTATCTCTTCTCAAAGTCTATGCTTTAGGCTAGCTTCTCCTACTTAGTTTTTTTTTCCACTATCACCATAACAGTATGGAAGACTTTTAAGATAACTGCTGCTTTTAGGAAAAATCACATGGGAGAAAACAAAAAAGTGAATAAATAGCATGAGGAAAAAAATAATCCTTTATAGTTTAGGTTTTGATTTTCAAACGGTGAACAGTCCTTAGTCTGATACTAATTTAGGAAGAATAAGAGGAATACATTTTAGATAATTAAATGTCCCTTCAATTCTGTAAGTTTCATAAACACAATATAAATACATTTTGAAAAAAAGTTAATACGCAAGCATGATTTAAGTTGTAACCCATACAAAAACAGATTATGTTTAATCCTGATGAAGCTATACATATCTTAGTATAATGTGCAGTGAAGATTTCATTAAATAAGTCATTTCTTGTAACTGCTCTCAAAAGTCAAGGGCATTATTTTGCTTTTGATATGTTTAATGATACTTGTTTCATGGTGTGTTATGGAAGACACTAGGAAAAAAAAATCACTTTAGATCTCTGACACCACCATGAAATGACTCATTTCTAACTTGAGTAACAGATAGAACTCATAAGTAGTGATTTTTTGGCTATTATTAATAACAAGGTACACAAAAGTTTCTTTGTAAAATGAAAACTGTACAATAAGGGAGTTTATTGTGGTATTATAAATGGTAAATTTATTATGGTAAATTGCCTCATGGAAACCTGCTTTGGAGGGGTGGGCCAACTGTCTACCTTTGAATAACAGACTGTTACCCAAATCATTTGAAACCTGTAGTCTGTAAATTATAAATAGGACAGCATGAGTAAAGTCTTGGATTTTTTAGAGCAGTTTCTCAACCTTGGCACTAGTAACATTTTGGACTGGATTGTGTGTAACCTGTGCATTTTAGGATATTTAACAGGATCTCTGGCTTGATACCCATAGCACTGTATCCCGGAATGACAACCAAAAGTCTTTTCCAGATATTACCAAATGTCCCAGAGGAGAAATACTCCAGGTTGAGAGCCACTGCTTTTAAAAAAAATCCCCGAGCAACCCAACTAGTCACTTAAAATGAACATGTTGTAAAGCCCTCCCTCTTGGAAAACTTTTGAAAATAGAGTTGTTTCTTACCAGTGCCAGGGCAGTTACTCATCATGGAGCCCCTAGTGAAATAGCTGTCTTTGTCTAAAGTAACAAAGCTGAGCTACTCTGCTCAGGAACCCACGACCAGAAGTGACCAATTCTTCTTCTCTACAAACACCGTAGAGCTCAAGATAGGAGAACTTTATTTTTCACCTTCTTTTATAATCCCTAAAGTAGATTGAGGTGGCAACCACATTTGTTTATTTAACTTAAGTTTTCTGTTAATAGACACATTATTAGATAAATAAGTCTACTCTTATTGACTGGCAAATTGGTCCCCATCCACAGAGGGCAAAGAGAGACTGAACAAAGAGGCAGAGCATTCTAGATTGGGAGGTGGCAGGTTTAATAAGGAATGGAATTTTCTTATGAGGCTTTTCTTGGGCAACTGCAAAATGAGTAAATCTCTGCCACCATGAGACTGAATCTTAAAATTTTATATAGATGTCTTAACTGGTTTCAGTCACATATTCAGTCTGGATGCATTCACCACCATCTTACTCTCAAGGCTGAATCCTTGAAACGGTTGCTAATGTGGGAACAGTGGGCAGGATGTACATTTCAAGGGCAGGGGAGAGGTGAAGAGCATCTGATTATCCACATCCATCTCTCTGGTCAAAGGCAATCATGTCCTTTTGATGACTGCCTCCCACAGCTCTGTTTCATCTTTGAAGTTGAAAGATCAATCTTTGCCCAATTTCCTATTAAAGACCCCTGTTTGTTAATAAACCATACTTATTTACATCTATGTAAAAGACCAGGGTGTTGTGTCCTTCCGTCACCTAAATGATGTCTGAGAATTGTGATCACAGGTCACCATAGGTCCAAAGTTTGTGCCCTGGAGAAAATAATAAATAGGAACAGTATACAATCCCAGCAGCAGACGAGTCAGCCACCTTCAGACATGGCTGATAGAGGGCTAAGTTGACAAGTAGGCTAACTCAAATCTTATCCTTCACCACTGCTAAGCAAGCAACCACAGCTCTGGATCTGGAGAATTTTCCAGACAAGTTAAGAAATCCACATTCAGGCATAGGGCACGAGTAGTGATATTAATATCTGGATATTGTTTGGCATTTAATTTTTTAGGAAAAAAAACTTATTGAAATAACTTTGCCAATCCTTGTTTGTTGGTATTGCACCAGTTATTTTGTGCTGAATAGAAGAACAATCTAGAAACTTAACTTGAAAGGATAGCCATTTACTTAGCTCAATGTTTTGTGCGTTGACTATTTGGGCTGCACTCAGCTGGATAGTTCTTCTACTAGTGTAAACTGAACTCATTCATGCATTTCTGATCATTTGCAGGTCAGGCAATTCTGATTCTAAGGGTTGGCGGGCTGTAAGTTGGGATAATAAGAGCAATGGGCCACATGTGTCTCATTATCCAGGGAGCTAGACTGTGCTTGTTTACATGCAAAAACAGAAGCTACAAAGTGTCCTAAATACAAAGCTGAGACTATCCATAACATTTTTGATAGGAGATGCTATAAAATATTTTGAGTATTTTTATATTTTATCATAAATGCTCATAATTTTGTTCATTTTGTTTAAAAATAATTAAATTTGTTACTTTTAAGAGGGGAAAATACCATCAATGTTAGTAGGACTTAAGACAATGGAGCTATGGAATTTATAAAAAATTCCATATATAAAATTGGATATAAAATTGTGGAACGTTTATAAATTACTCTCTATTCCCTGGAAAAGGGAACTGTTTTTGTTTTTCAGTTTTTGGTTTTTGATTTTTTTTTTAATTGACTACCAAGACTTTTCTGTTCTTATATTTTTACCCCTATTTATTTCTCCCACCGAAATTCTTGATAACTTGAATGTCTTCTGACAGTAGGACAAACACAATATTTTTTTCTTTTATGAAACTGAATAAATATTTTACTATATACTCTTACAGTTTCTTGTAGAAGTTATCTATAGATTCATTTCCTTTTAGAGAGAATCATGATTTAATTAGTGTGCTCAGTATCTTTGAAAACAATGTTTTTTTTTTGTTCATATTCAGATGACAGATGCTCTGAGGCTATATAACTATATAACTTTCTCTCTGCCATGTCAACAGTTATAAGCACTTTGCTAAGGCTTATTTCCATAACTTTTGAGATTAAAAAAACAAAAGAATTACATCATTATGAGTGGAATCTGCATATTTGCAAACATACAATTGACATGGAGATTTTAGTTATAAGTTTAAAATGACCAAATTATTTATATAAAATTATAGATTTAGGAGTCTTTAAATTTGCTGATCTATGATAATGTATTACACACTTTTCTCTTGAAGAGATAAGATATATCTACAAAGGCAATATAATTATAAGGCTATAAGTCAAAGAAGACAGACTTATGCATGAAGAATCAAAGAACACTAGAAATGAGCAAGGACAAGGGGAATGATTCAGGGTAGTAAAAAGATAATGCCAAGCAATGTATGGATTCCCAACCTCCTCCCTGCTTTCATAGTTTTGTTTGCTTTTACTCTTTTTAGAGTACTATGCACAATAAAAGAAACCCATGTTCTATCCCTGAATCCTCAGACATGCTTTGAAAATAACCATGGTTTAAAGTAGGGAATGCAACGTGATCTGATTGACTTGATCTCCAATCTGGTCCTCTCCCACATTTACCAATGGAGATGAGTTGGGTAAGTCTCACTGATCCACATTTTTGTCAACAGTAGATTGAACTTGCTAAGAGCTATCTATCGTGAACAATGTAAAATTGGATTTTATTAGAAAATTATAATATTTACTGAATAATGCAATAGTCCAATACATGGTAGATGCTTAACAATTATGAATTATTATCTTGGGGGACTGTGCACTAACCACAAGAAACATTTCATAGACAAGCTAAATTGGCATTGAAGAGCAACAGTCCTGATTTTTAGTTAAAGATGGTAGAGGAGGAAGATCCAGAGCTCACTCACAGAAAAACTACAGCTACATATAGAACAGCTATCTTTGAGAAAGACCTGAAGACTAGCAGGACCAGATTTTCTACAACTATGGATATAAAGAAAACCACGTTGAAATGGGGAGGAGGGTCAGAGACTCAGTATAGGCAGGCACAACCCTACCTCCCATTCCCCGTGTGGTGACCCACAAGTGAGAATGATGCCATAACCTCAGAGGTCCCACCCTGTAGAGCAAGGGGTTTCAGCCCCAGCCTGAGGAAACTGCACTGGAAAGGGCTTATGTCTGAGAGAGCCAAAGGGCTATACAAACCAAGGTTGCACTCCTTCCACGTCCCAAAGCAAATGTTCTACAAAAGGCAACATTTTCAATACCAAAAGACATAGCTTATCTACCTAATACATAGAAACAGACAGGCAACATGAGCAGAAAAAAGAATATGTTCCAAACAAACAAAATGCCAAAACCACAGAAGAAGGAAAAAAAAAAGAGTTAAATTAAATAGAAATAAGCTATCTACTAGATAGAGTTCAAAGTAATAGTCATAAAGATACTCATCAAACTCTGCAGAACAATGGGTCAGCTGAATGAGAACTTCAACAAAGAGATAAATAATGTAAAAAAGAACCAATCACAACTGAAGATTATAACTGAAATGAAAAATACACTAGAGGGACTCAACAGCAGAATAGATGATGTCAAAGAATGTACGAGTAATCAGGAAGACAGGATAGTGAAAATCACCCAATTAGAAGAGCAAAGGGGGAAAAATAATTTAAAAAATGAGGATAGTATAATGAAAATTTGGGATAGCATCAAGCATACTGACATTCACATTATAGGGGTCCAGGAAGGAAAAGAGGAAGAGACGGAAAACTTATTTGAAGAAATAATGGCTAAAAAGTTCCCTAACCTGAGAAAGGAAAAAGACCTCCAAGTCCAGGGATAAAGGACAGTCCCAAGGAAGATGAACCCAAAGAGACTCACACCAAGACACATAATAATGAAAATGTCAAAAGTTAAAGATAAAGAGAGACTATTAAAAGCAGCATGAGAAAAACAACTAGTTACATACAAGGCAAGGCAACCCCAATAAGAGTATAAGCTGATTTTTCAGCAGAAACTTTTCAGATCAGAAGAGAGTGGCACAAAATATTCAATGTGATGAAAAGTGATAACCTATAACTAAGAATATTCTAACCGGCAAGGTATCATTCAGCACTGAAGGACAGTTTCCCAGACAAGCAAAAGCTAAAAGAGTTAATCACCATTAAACCAGCGTTACAAGAACTGTTAAAGGGAATTTTTTAGGCAGAAAACAAAAGGCCAAACTAGGAATAAGAAAATACATCAACAAAAAATATCTCACTAGTAAAGGCAAACATATATAGTAAAACTAGTAGACTAACCCTTGTAAAGCCAGTATGAAAACAAAATGGCAACAAGTACATGTGTATTAATAATTACTTTAAATGTAAATGGACTGAGAGCTCCATTCAAAAGACAAAGCGTGGCTGAATGGCTCAAAAAGCAAGACTCCCACATAAGCGGCCTACAGGAAACTCACTTAATATCAAAAGATATATACAGACTGAAAGTGAAAGGATGGAAAAAAGATATTCTATGCAAATGGAAATGAAAAAAAAAAGCTGTGGTAGCAATACTTAGACAAAATATACTTTGAAACAAATACTGTAACAAGAGACAAGGGTATGACCTAATTATAAAGGGATGAATCCAACAAAAGGATAAAACATTTGTAAAAATCTATGGACCCAACACAGGAACACCTAAATACATACAGCAAATATCAATAGACATAAATGGAGAGATTGACAGTAATACAATAACAGTAGGGGACTTAAACATTTCACTTATATCAATGGATAGATTATCTAGAAAAAAACAACAAGGAAACATTGGCCATAAGTGACATATAAGAGAAGATGTACGTAATAGATACGTATAGAACATTCCATACAAAAATAAAATACACATTATTTTCGAGGGCATATGAATGTTCTCCAGGATATATCGCATGTAAGGTCACAAAACAAGTCTCAATAAATTTAATAAAATTGAAATCATACCAAGCATCATTTATGACCACAATAGCACGAAAATAGATATGAATTATAAGATGATCACTAGAAAAAAAAATGTGGAGACTGAACAACATACTAGTAAACTACCAATTGTGAAAAAAAAATCAAAGAGGAAATAATAATAATAAAAAAAAGTACTGTGAGACAAATGAAAATGGAAAGAATATTACTAAATCTATGGGAAATAGCAAAAACCATTTTAAGGGAGGCCGACATCAAGAAATAAGAAAATGCTTGAATAATCTAACCTTGCACCTAAAGGAACTAGGAAAAAAACAAACACAGCCCAAAGTTAGTAGAAGGAAGAAAAAATAAAGACCAGAACAGAAGTAAATGAAATTGAAGTTGGAGAACTCACTCGCCCTGATTACAAAATATGCTATAAAATTATAGTAATCAAAACAGTATGGTACTGGCACAAAAGCATATACAGATCAATGGAACAGAATAGAGAGTCCAGAAATAAATCCACACTTATATAATCAATTAAATTTACAACAAAGAATAAACAATGGAAAATAGTCTTCAATAAATTGTGTTGGAAAATCTGGACGACTTACTTACATCACATAAAAAAATAAACTCCAATAGATTAAAGACTTAAATGTTAAGACCTGAAACCATAAAACTCCTAGAAGAAAACACAGGCAGCAAACTCTTTGACGTCAGTCTTGGAAATATATTTTTGGATGTGACTCCTTGGGCAGGGGCAACAAAATAAAAACAATTTTTAAATGGGCTTACATCACGCCAGAAACTTTTTGCATAGCAAAGGAAACCATCAATGATACAAAAATTCCACCTACTGAATGGAGGAAGATATTTGCAAACGATATATCTGATAAGATATTAATATCCAAAATAAGTAAAGAACTTATACAACTCAACATCAAAAAAACAAATAATCCTATTCAAAAATGGGTAGAAGATCTGAATAGACATTTCTCCAAGAAAAGATAAGCAGATGGCAAACAGACACATGAAAAGGTACCCAACTTCACTAATCCTCAGGGAACTAGCAAAGGTAAAATACTACAATGATATCACTTTTTGATGATAGTCAGAAAGGCTATTATCAAAAAGACAAGAAACAAGTGTTGGTGAGGATGTGGAAAAAGAAAATGGTTGTGCACTGTTGGTGGGATTGTAAATTGGTGTAGTCCTTATGGAAAATAGTATAAAGATTCCTCAAAAAATTATAAATAGAACTACCATACAATTTAGCAATTCCAATTCTTGGCATTTATCCTAAGAAAATGAAAAAAATAAATTAAAAAAGATAAATACACCCTATGTTCATTGCAGTATTCTTTATAATAACTGTGATATGGAAGCAATCTAGGTGTCTGTCCATTGACAGATGAATGGATAAAGAAGATGTAGTATATCTATATAAATATATAGCTACATACATATATAGATATATGCATATGTGTAAATATCTATATATGTATATATCTATATAGAGAGATATATAAATATATACACAATGGAATATTACTCAGCCATAAAAAAGACTGATGTCTTGCCATTTGCGACACCATGGATGGACAAAGAGGGTATTATGCTAAATGAAATAAGTCAGAGAAAGACAAATACTGTATCGTTCCACTTATATGTGGAATCTAAACTAAACAAACAAAACAAAATAAACAGAGTCATAGATACATAGAACAGATTGATAACTGCCAGAGAGCTGAGCAATGGGCGGAATGAACAAAAAAGGTGAAGGGGATTAAGAAGTGCAAACTTATAACATAAATAAGTCATAGGGGTATAATGTACAGCTTAGGGAATGCAGTCAATAATATTGCAATAACTTTGCACAGTGACAGATGATTATTAGACTTCTTGTGTTGATAATTTTGTAAGGTATATAAATGTCAAATCATTATATTGTACACCTGAAAATAATATAATATTGTATGTCAATATTATATATATATATAAAAATTAAAAAGAGCTTCACACCCCCCCCCAAAAAAAAGTATTGTCATTTTGTGAAGAACCACCCTCTATTCTGTCTCTGGAATACATGAAGGTTTTTAAATATTTGTCGTAAGTAAAACATAGGAGATCTGACAATTAAGTTAACAAACTTTTTGCAATGTTACTAACCCTTTGGATATCAGAGGGATTATTCATTATTAATTTGTACCAACTGGACAAACAGTTAACCAAGTTTACTGATTGGAAGTGCTGAACAGGCTTTGTGAAAGTTAGATGACTTGAACTTTTCACCAACAATTCATGGCTCTTGCATAACGACAATACACCAGCTCACATGGCACTGTCTGTGAGGGGGTTTTTAGCCAGTATACAAACAACTGTATTGGAACACCCTCCCTATTCATCTGATCTGGCCCCCAATGACTCCTTTCTCTACCCGAACATAAAGGAAATATTGAAAGGAAGACATTTTGATGACATGCAAGACATCAAGCATAATACGACAACAGCTCTGATGGCCATTCCAGAAAAAGAGTTCCAAAATTGCTTTGAAGGGTGGACTAGGCACTGGCGTCTGCGCATAGCTTCCCAAGTCTAGTACTTAGAAGGTGACCATAGTGATATTCAGCAATGAGGTGTGTCGCACTTTTTCTAGGATGAGTTCACGAACTTAATTGTCTGACTTTTGTATGTCTAGTAGATACTTGAAAATTCATTTTATCAGGTATTTCCTTTGAGCAAATGTGGCTGGATTGCTTAAATTCCAGGGAAACCAATGATTTTCAGTTGAATATTGCTTATATTTATGTACTTTTGACAAAATCAAGAGTTAAAATATTAGTATAAAGTTGATTCAACTAAAGACAAAATAATTAAAAGGCTAATCAGTATTATTGACAGCAACACAAACTATAGTTTTATGATTCACACAGTAATTATTTAATAATTCTTCTCATAACATGGTAAGGGAAATGAAGCCAATAATTACAATGTATAGAACTATTAGGAATGTTTCATATGTGTTGACACACATCCCTGATTTTAATATAACAGTGTTGGAAATTAGGAAATATTAAATTATAATTTCAATTTGGTAGATTTGTAATACATTGTTTCAAAAATAAATTATTCACACTATTCTTCAACTCAGTGCACATTCTGTTGTCCCAAACATGTTAAATCCTTATAGAAAGTAAATAAAAAGTTGTTACGTATCCTCTCATTATAGAGACAATGGTTAGGTAAGGGAGGGCAAGTATCCTGATAAAAAGATAAAGGGTTAGTCACTGCCCTTAGGAAGAACCTACTCTAATGCAGAAATCAGATAGGTGTCAGATGATTACAAATCATTAATATCTATTAAATTTGAATCATTGAATTCTTGTCCCTATGACAAGAAATCTATGTCTCAGTTACTTTTTCCTCTTGTTCATTAGGACTGGAACTATCTCCTGTCCACATCTTTATTCATTAACGATTTCAGAATTTAGTTCCCACATTGATTCCTTTGGACATCATTCTCTGACTCCACTGAGGACTGTGGCTTATATCTGTGTCCAGACACTATGTTAAACTTCCCACAAGACATATGATATTGGAGTATAGTGTGTGTTTAAGTACGTTTAACCTTTTTTTTTTTTTTTTTTTTTAATTATCTTTGGGATAATATCACTGCCTTGGAGAAAGTGCTCTATTAGCCACCAGTTGCAATTAGAAAAAAATTCAAACCATGTTTACACAGCCAACTTGAGCTCATATTGTTTCCTCCCCCTATTGTCCCCCATATAGCCCTTTATTGTTTTCTTCAGTTCCACTAACATTTTTCTTTCATTTCTTCTTTCCCTGTCTCTCCCTTCCTCCCTTACTCCCTCCTTTCTTTCTTCTCTCTCTCTCTTTCTTTCTCTCTTTTCTTTCATTTTCATCAGTCCTTAAAAAACTCCAAGCCACTATCCACTGTGGAAATTTGTACAGTATTTCCTCTAAGCCTGCAGTGCTCTTCTTCTCATATCGTCATGGCTTAAAATGTAATACCCTAAGGGAAGTCATTCAGGACATTTGTGAAGTAGCCATGAAACTTCTCAAGTCATTCTCAATTCCACTGCCCCATTTTCTTCTTTACCAATATTTTTTCTGTACTAAAATTATTTCGAGTGTCTCTCCACTAATTAGAAAGTTTAAGTTCTTACATGGCAAGTTCCCCAGACCCTTTGTAATTGAGTAAATGCTCAATGAATACATATATATTTTCAAAAAAAATGTATACAAGTGGATACTTTGGTTAAGCAGTAGCTCGCCATAATCAGAAGTGTCTGGATGCTGATGGTAACCACTTTGAGTACCTCTTGTAATTGGAGAAGTCAAACTTGACTGGTATTCATCTTTTTTTTTTATCGGTATATATTGAGTATTACAATTTTAATACAGTCTTCCTTTCTTAAAATGTGTATACTTTTTTTGGCACCCTCTTTACATGTATATATTATATTTGTGAGTGTCTTTACTTCATCCTCCATCATAACAACACTCTGTGTCACACATCACTTCTGGTAAATGGCAATTTCTGTCAAATAAAAATATTATGGTGTGTCCTCATCCACCTTCTTCACTGGATCTGGCACTGTGCTCTTCTGGTTTTTCCCCCAAAGTCAAAACAACCATGAAAGGAAAAAGTTTTGAATCAAGATTCAGGACATTAAGGCAGTCATGACAGTGCACTAAAGACACTAACAAAAGAGGACTTCCAGAACTGCTTCAGAAAGTGGCAAGAAGGATGAGATTAGTGTGTTAGAAGTGTGTATGTGAAGGGGAATGGCATTTTGAGGTGGATTAATGGTTGTAATAATTTTTTTAAATTTAAACATTTGGCATATTTTTTATTTCATGTCATATGTGTGTGTGTGTGTGTGTGTATGTGTGTGTGTGTGTGTATATATATATATACCTTTTGAATCAATAGATGAAGAAGTGTATTCACATGAGTTGGAAGGGGGATAGGGAGACACTGTGAATCCTTATGTCACACTTACTTCTTAAACAAAGAATAGGTAGTTATCTTTCTCTGTCTGACTTATTTCACTTAACATAATGTTCTCTTGGCCACGGGGTTTGAAAATTAATCTGGGGAACGTAATTTGGTGGTTACCAGAGCGTAAGGGGGTTGGGCGGTGGAGGATGAGGGTGAGGGGGATCAAATGTATGGTGATGGAAGGGGAGCTGACTCTGGGTGGTGAACACACAGTGTGATTTATGGATGATGTGATACAGAATTGCACACCTGAAATCTATGTAATTTTACTAACAATTGTCACCCCAATAAATTAAAAATAAATTAATAAATAAAAAAAAAGAATACGTAATTCGTCTCTCAGAACATACCTACTGGAAAGTCAATGTTACACTCCCCTGTGCGTGTGGGAAGGAAGTTTATTATCACTTCACTAAATGGCTTGCTCAGATCTCTTTTATCCTAAAAATGTTTAGATAGCTGCTGTGCTGTGTATCGAAAAAGGGATAGAGAAAACTGCCTACTGCTTGGTTTATTGCCTTCCAAGTCACTTACATTTTTCAATTTAAATCTGAGAGATAATCAATACACTGGGATGTATTCCAGGTGTGTTTTTAAGAGAGCAAACTGCAAATGTGCTATGACCTGAGATTGAAAAAAAAAAAAAAAAGTGTGGTGGAGGGGGTTATCAGTAAATTTCAGTGACATCTCTGAGCAGAAGTAGCAGGATGAATTCTGAAAGCTGGGAATACAGCTTTTTCAGTCGGGGCATTCTAAGCTTTAGGCAGTTTCTGTTTTTCGTCTTCCAAAAATATTAAAGGATCTTATCAGATGTAATTCACCATTCTTACAGTAATTTTGTTTTATTTATTTACCATGGTTGAGTCTACTAAAGCTTGAGCTAACCCACAGCAAAGAAATCATTTTGAACGGAGATGCAGTAAATTACTGCAAGGTATAGGTCAACATAGTTTCTGAAAAAGTATCTATTTTATATAAGTAACAAATTATACAGTAGGAAAATTGGATTAACTTTCTGCAGGAAATATAAAGTGTTATTTTAGCTACCTGCTCAGATGTTTTCCGAATAATAAAATTTATTTAAAAAAATTATTGTGTATAGTCCTGCTCTTCTTTTCTTCAAACTTCTTAGGCTTTTTATGAAGCTTTTCTATCAGCTTCATTATAGTCTCCTTTTGATTCATTCACTCATCAATAAATGTTTATTATGAAATTACCAAATACCAGGTACTCATCTATAGCAGTGAATTAAACAAGTCCCTAGCCTCACAGAACTTACTTTCTATAGGAAATCATTAGCTAGCTTTTAAAAGCACTGATTATATTCCAGCATTCTTTTTAGTGCTTTGGTGGACACTATTGTTAATATAATTTCCCATATGAAAAACAAGGGAACTAAACCTCAGGCATGTAAATCAGTGTTTTCAAGGTCATCAAGCTAGTAAGTATTAAAAATGAGATTGAAACACAGATAGTTTGTGTTTCTATGTGTTTAGCTACCATTTTATTTTGCCCTTTTAGAATGGGCTTTTCCAATACTTTTGTCTATGATATTCTCATGCTTCCTTGGGTTTTTAAATAAATATTTTAATTATAAAAATAATAAGCAACTTCTAGGAAATTTTGAAAATATAGCAAATACTCATATTAACACCAGTTATAACCATTATTTTCTAAATATTCTTATATGCTTCAAATGAGCAAATCCATTTCTTGCCTTTTTTTTATTTTACACTATATTTTTTCCATAATGCTACACTGAGTTTATAATAATTGTTTTTAGAGGCTGCATAGCTGTGCATGAGTTGATGTATCATGATATATTTAACACTCTCATTGGAGATATTTTACTCCATTGAAGGAAAAAAAAAAAAAAACTACAATTTTATCACATTAAAAAAGCATTTGGGAATTTCAATTTAAATTAAATTAAACATATAAAAATTATTTGACATCTTTATGGTATCTAGTTTTCCCCATACTATGATCTGTCTCTAAAAAATGTACTTCAAGAAGTGTTTCTTGCATCCTGCCTTTTATCATGTGGAATTGGCAAGAAACAGTCTCTAAATTCAAGAAGCTCGGAATCCAGCCTGGGGCAACAGAAATCCAAAACAATGTGAGAGACAGCAACATACAAGAAAATATCTAGTTTAGTAATCTAGTGCTGATGAAAATGGGTTGGACAGAAAGGGCTTCTGGACAAGATAATGTTTACACAGAAATCAGAAACAGAGATAGAATTTGGTTGTTTGGGATAGTGTATTTCTCTACTGAGGTTGCCGTAACAAGATACCATCAACTGGGTGCTTAAACAACAGACATTTACTTTCTCGTAGTGCCAGAGGCTGGGAGTCTAAGATCAACATGCCAAGAGGTTAGTTTCTGGGGCCAAGAGACCTCTCTTCCAGGCTTGCAGATGGCCACCTCTCACTGTTTCCTCACAAGGCCTCCTTTGTATGTAGGCTCAGAGAGAAGGAGTTCTGTTATCTTTCCCTCTTCTTATTAGGACACAAGTCCTACTGGATTAAGGACTCATTTTATGACGTCATTTAACTAAATCACTTCCCTATCTTCACATGCAGTCACATTGGGGGTTAAGGCTTCATATGAATTTTAGGAAGACATAATTCAGTCCACACAGATGAAGAGGAGAAAGGTAGAGATGAGTGACAGATAAGAAGTCCAGAGAAAGGAAATGTATAGATAGATTGATAGGATTAATTAGTAAATTCTCTGTTTAGAAAAGTTTTTAATTTTTTTTTAAATTTACAGAGGAGAGATAAGAAACTACTATAATAACTGCATATTATCTAAGACGAGATCCAATTGAAACTTCCAACAAAATTAACAAGCAGAATTGGAATAAGTCACTTAAAACAAGACAGGAAATCAGTTGTTTAACAGCATTTAAGGTTTTTTAGATTTGCTTCAAGTCAGAGTCAAACATGAATAAGTACCTTCATTGAGTATAAATTCATTCTGAATAATCCAATCATAATACTTCTGCAAAGATAATTACAAAATTGTGTTTATAAAATGTGAGAGAAGAGAATATGTAGAGAAGAAAATTGTTGAAAAAAATACATACCTCCAACAGAGGTCTCCAAAGAAAATAAATTCAAACTATGTTAGGAGCAGAAGGTTGGAATAAGATTATGGATACGGGTTCTTCTTTTCGCTAATGTCTGGACAAACTTAATTAGACTGAGGAAGTGAAAATGATGAAATTTATCTTAAACATATTATCTTATAACACTTTATAAATATTTTGAAAGACTGTTTTTTGTTATATGAAATTTCTTAGCATGTTGAGGGAGACAGACTTACATAAAAGCTTCCTTTGTAGACCGGCAATACAGGTTAATATGACAGTAAAATTTTACGTATTCTCAGAGAATAAAATTATTTTTAATAAAATTTTAACATTTTGATTTATTAAACAACTGGAGGTGGTAACCTGTAATAGATTAATCTTTTATGAATTATGAAATTATGAATACAGCTCGACTTAAACATCTGTGGTTCAAAGAAATTACATGGAATTATTTATCGGTGCCATTTCCTCTTTCTGCTTTCCTTAATTACATTTGATGAATGGGGTTGGCATATATTTGTCATTAAATAGGGACTCAAGTCTGTGCCAAAACATATGGCTCAGGGTTTAAATGTTAAATTACATGAATATTTATGAATACACTGTCAAACATCCAAAAATCTAAAATATTTGAATAATTGAGATTTGGTGTTCAAATTGATAGAATGAGGAAACGTTGTGTTTAAATTTAAAACAACTACCAGTTCTTAAGTTATTAAACAATAGACTGTGCTAAGAGCTTAAACTCCCACATTTAATTGTTCAAACATTTTAAAAATAAGGATAGCGTAACTCACTGAAATCTTACCACTTGTAAGTTGTGAAGCCAGAATTTGAAACCAAATATGTCTGATTCAAGACTCCAAGCCTATGTTTCTTCACCTGCACTATTGGAAAAAATATACTGTGTCCTCCATAACTCATACCACTGTTTTGAAGTTCAAGTATAAGAGTGAAAATAATTTGTAAATTGTAACATGTAAATAGTTGTAAAATTATTTCTTTAGGTGTGGCTGATTTACCCATTCCATTCTCTGTATTAGCTGTCTATACAAGAAACACAAATAAGGCTAAGAGGAAGCTTAATGAAAAGCCAGGTGGATTAGTTCGTTTGTGACGTGCCATTGACACTATATCCATAGCCATCAAGGTGGGAACCCCTTACTCAATCCCTACATAAAATCATATGCTAAAAACTTTAGTAAGGGGAAGGGCCCCCAAT